>NC_068937.1:35339083-35361169 GCF_016801865.2 Culex pipiens pallens | reverse complement strand
CAGTGTTCGACCCACCAGTAAGTTTCCTGTTATAAGAACGTTTCGACTTTTCGACGTTTTTATATGGTGGCTTCCAGAGAGGATTAGGAGAAGTGCTTGTCGGAATCAAACGCTGAGGACTTCGAGCTTCCGGTCTGTCGAAATCTGATCGTGATCGTAAGTAAAAGCGTGTCCGACGCTATAGAGCGGACAAGTGATCAAGTGCGAGCAGTGTCAGGCTCAGATAGTGCAGACGAATTATCGTCAATAGTGAAATGAATAATCCTGGACAATAGTCCAGAAGAACACCGTAAAATCCTGGGCAAGAACTCAGAAGAAGAAAAATCGTGAAATCCTGGGAAAGAACCCAGAAGAAGAAAAAGAAGAAATTCTGAAGAACCCTTTGTTGGATGCTTGAAGTGAATAAACAAATGTGGACTTAACCCGACACGGAAATTGGTCATTTAACAAAAATCAGTGAAATCCTGGAATTCAAAAATCCAGATGAAAATTTAAAGGAAGAAGCGTTTCTGGAACTTTAATCAGATTGAGTGGAAAAAAAATAAATGTATATATAAATACAAATATATATAAAGCAGTTAATACGTGGCTCGAGAAATACCACAAGCAACGTCGAACAGCGGGAACATCGAAGCTACATCAAGAATCAACGAAGCCCAAGGTATTTTAGAAAACTCTAGAATGGATCACAAGTTCATTATTTATTCAAATGGTAGGTGTAGGAATTGTACCAATCATGATGATCAGCACATGCTAATGTGCAATCATTGTGATCGGTACTTTCATCTGCAATGCGTAGGACTTGGCCGTATGCCTAACAAAAATGAAAACTGGCACTGCATCAAGTGTGATGCAGTGGCTAAAGCCTTGCAAAGTTATGACCAAAGGGTCAAACAGTTAGAAAAAAATGTGAGTGATTCTTCAAATCCATCAACTGATAATAAAGATTCTTTGACTTGCCAATTTATGCAAAGTATAGTCAATAAATTAGAGACACTGTCAGTTCAACCAAGAACTTCAGACTCGTTTTTGTTTAGGCAAACTTTAATAGATTTGCCTAAATTCAACGGCTCATTCAAAGATTGGCCGAAATTTAAACAAACTTTTTTCGAAACAACCAAACTCGGCAAATTCTCTGATATTGAAAATTTGAACCGGCTTGAGAAATGCTTAGGAGGAGCAGCTCTATTAAGGGTTAACTCCCTTCTATCTGATTCTAGCAACGTCAGTAGAATTATGAACGTTCTAGAAGAAAGATTTGGGAGTATAGAGCAAATCTATAATGGACTTACGAACAATATTCTAAACATTCGTAATCCAAATTATGAAAATCCAAAATCCATGATTGATTTCATATCAGCCATTGGAGATTTGGTGATAAACATGGAAAGTCTTAATCACGAAGAATATTTAAACGATCTTAGACTAGTTAGGGATCTTATGAAAAAACTTCCATCTGCAATCCAGAATCAGTGGCTGGAAAATATTAATGAGGAAAAGACGCTATCATCGCCTAAAAATCCCTACAAAGCTCCAACAATTAAAGATTTCTACACTTTCCTAAAGCCAAAGGAAAAGATAGCAATTGCTAAACTAGCCGACTCTGATAGTCCGGCTCCAAGAACTAGGTCAGAACGAGTTCTTCATTCACATGATGCATGCAAATCTAGTTGTATTGTCGCTGACGGGACCGACAAAATGACGCCGTACGAAATCGACAGATCTACGACGGACATCTGGTTTCAAGAACTTGAGGATTTTTTTTTAATTCTTTCCAAGAACTTGAGATCGGCTATTAACTATTCGAGGACTTGGGAAATTGCTTCCAACAAACTCCCAAGGACTCGACAATTTACGACCAAAGCCTGGAAAAACACATCACACCAAAAAATAATCGTGTAATTTTCCGTCTATTTGATGCACATAACTGGAGCGTCAAATATCACGCAAAATCACATCAGTTTTGAAAATTACATGATCGCTTTTTGACCCTCTAACAAGCATTGAATTTTACATCAACAGATTATTGGACGATGTAATCTTTGAATTGATGTAATTTTACTGTGCTACTGCTGGTTGAGGTGTGATTTTGAGGTTAAAATTCAAAAGAGTCAGATTCATAGCTATTTGTTTTATTATTTCACATAAAATATAGATTTTTTCACTTTTTACAATTATCAATTCTACAAACACTTTTAGTTCGCAATTAACTTGAAATTGTCACTTCTCGCTGGCTGCTTCTGTTTCCGCCCAGAACAAAAAAATACAAACTGCTGTCAGCAATTGGTTGCCAATAACTGTCCGAAAGGGGGACTGTAGGTAGACCTGGTCACCTGGGTCAGCTGGATCAGTGCGGCCATGCCTCGTTTGAAGGGAAAGTTCCTTATTTCACCGCAGCAACGCACTTTAATCAACACAATCGTCTCTGGATCAGATCGTATGTCCCCCAACGATGCGACGGAACCTGGCAAAGAAATTGCAAACCATTCTTCAATAAACGGATCCGTTGTATTCAAATTCGGCTTACCTTGTTGACCACCTGCAATATGACCGGCAACTCAGCTGACTTGGTCCGGGAATCTTCACTTGTTCCGTGAAGAATTTCACCAGTAATTTCAAAGGACGCACACAACGGTTCTGGCGAGCAATCAGCACCTCAACACAGAATTGTCCATTAGTCAATGAATAAATAAATTCTTAACTCTGAATTCACCAAAAATATTAATGTTTTGTAAATTAAAATTTGCGCTTGCACTCAACAAGAGAAGCTGGTGATAAAGATGGCTGACGTTTGACAAAGCATGCTGCGATGCTTGTTTGAGCCGTCAGTTTAACGTCTAAAATTGTGGTTCGTTTGCTGTAAAATTACATTTCTTTTGATGCTCCAACTATGTGCATCATATGACACTGAATATTACATCAAATCAGTCAGATTCGTCAAAAGACCGAAATGTAAAATCACAATGCTATGATTTTGACGTTTGTGAAAGCGATTAAGTTTCATAAGATGTAAAATTGTGTTCAATGTTTGATTACGTGCTTTTTTTGTCCGTTGGGATCATGATTACGTTAAGTGTGATTTTCTCATTTTTTTAGTGTGCATGGCCGCGATCCTTTGCCTGACGGCGGGAACGGAGCCGAACGACCATTACGCAGGCGACGTAATTTGAGAAAGGGTTTTTCCAACAAACCCTGCAATATTGATCTCCCGCGAAGGGATAAATTTATGACTAGACTTTTACGACGGGGCAAATCGGAGCCAGACACCAAGATAAGCATCTGGCGAAAGTGCGTGGGAATCTCAGAATTCGGGTTCCCACGCCCACTAAAAGGAAAACCGTGCGATCCTCGTAAGAGAAAAGACGGAATGTGCGATGACGGCATTCGTGCCACATGACCGACAAGGACGAAAGACGACAAGGACAAAGTAGCGACTGCCAAGAGTAGGAAGGGCTTCTCTACGAATAGAGAGCCCAAAGGAAAACTAGGATAGGAACGGTAGGAAATTAGAAACTAGAAGCTATGTAAAATTAAAATTAGGAAATAAAAGTTAGTTGATATTTAGCAGTAAGAGAAGAAACGTCTTTTCCGCTAAAACAAATATATCACCTCCCAAATCCTGCATCGGGCAGCGACATGGTGGACTCCAGAGAGGAGTAAAAGAACTCAGCGCGTAAAAACACAAAAGTGCGAAGTGCAAAGTGCAAACAAAACAAAAACTCCAAAAACACAAATTTCATAGAGAATTACTCAAGTGCGAACGGAAAAAATTAAAGAAAAGAAAAACACAAAAGTGCGAAGTGCAAAGTGCAAACAAAACAAAAAACTCCAAAAACACAAATTTCATAGAGAATTACTCAAGTGCGAACGGGAAAAATTAAAGAAAAGACAAACACAAAGGCGCGAAGTGCAAAGCAAAAAAAAACAGTGCAAAAAAGTGCGAAATCGACGCACCACAGGACCACGAGATCAACAGGAGACGCCGCTTACCGGACAACGAAGGAAGCAGCCAACTGCGGATTGACCACAGAAAAAGTAACAAGTAAGAATTAATTAATTATAAACTCACTAAGAGTAAAGACTAGGTAAAAAAAAAAAAAATAATAATAATAATTTCTTGCAATTTTTTGCTTTATTGGATACGACAACTTGTAGTGTACACCTTTTATCAAGTCAAGGAAAAACTTTGGGATAATACTATAGACTCATAATAACAAAAATAATCATGTCCAAATACGTGTACCACCCAAACCCTCACGGTGTTTGCCCATGCTGTGAAGAACCAGACGAGGCAGATGACCTACTCGCATGTGACGAGTGCAGTCACTATTTCCACTACAAATGTGTCGCTGACGAGACAGACGAACGACTTTGGAAAATTTACGACGCACATGTGTTCCGAGGGACGAGAGAAAATTTGAATTTTATTTTCTCAAGAACCGGAGAACCTATAAATTAATTCAAGGACTTCCAAAAATTCCCTAAATGGATTCCTTCAAAATTTATGGAAATTTACTAAAAAACACATGGCCCGAGTCCCTTGCCAGACGATGGGAACGGAGCCGAGCAATTACACAGGCGACATAATTCGAGAAGGGTTACGACACGCTGTAAAATTGAAGATCTCCCGCGAAGGGATGAGATTTTACGATCGGGTCCCTTTTACGACGGGATACCGATCGAAACCAGACGCAGAAATGGCATCTGGCGAAAGTGCGTGGGAACCAGAAATTGGATTCCACGCCTACTCAAGAAAGTGATCCTCATGGAAGAAAAAAAGGATCTAGGAAGGACAAGAACAAGGAAAAGGACGAGGACAGCGCGATACACCCACGCTCATATCTCCATTGATGAGTAAGAAGAAAGGAAAATTAGAAAATTTATCAGTAGGAGGAGTTTAGTATAAATGCAAACTATTGTCATCCCTTTCATTGCTTAGAATAAACTGTTTAGAATAATTGTTTAGAATTAAGACCAATTATAAAAACCAAATTTTGTTTTAAATAAAGTTAGTCGCAGTTCAGTAGTCTCGGAGTTTATTTCGATCACAATCCCCTGGGCACAACAGCTCTACATAAGCAAGAGAATTTTTGTGCTAACAAACTAACCGAAGTGAAACAAGTGAAATAAAGTGAAGACAAAATTTAAAAAAAAAGCAACTAACAACCTAACAAAAGTGCAAAGTGGAAGACCTCATTTATCAAATCAAAGTAATGACCCTCGACAAAGAGAATAATAATATGGAGCAAATCATTAATGCTCTGCGGGACCGTATTACCGCACTAGAAACAAGAAACATAAACATCGAGCCTGGTTACAGTGACCCCCCAATTTATTTTGTAAGGGCCGATGGAACCACAGTTGATGCAGACTTTTTAGAAAATGTGCCTAGCCTGGCTACAGCTTTAAAAACTTTTGACGGAGATCTCAATGAACTGAGCCAAAGGTTAAAAAAATGCAGAAACAGTATTTAACATTTGTAACCAAGATCTATCCTCACACGAAAAACGAAACTGTCTGCATTTAGTATGAAGAAGAAAAGAAGAAAACAAGAAGAACCTTTTGATAGGTGATTCAACATTGAAGTGAAGTAAAGGGAAGACTGGATGCAAATCCAGCGATACGCTTGGTTGTAGAGAAACACCAAAAAATACAAAACTTTAGAAGCAGATTCAGTGCAAAGTGAGTGAAAAAAATATATAAAAAAGTAAAAAAGCAGTTAATACGTGACAGTAAGTGTATCGAGAAGTAACACAGCGACGTAGAACAGAAGAATCGACGAAGCAACATCGAACATCAAGAACTAAATTCAACAACAAACGAAGCATAAGGTATTTAGGAGAATTCTAAAATGGGTCAAAAGTTTACTATCAACTCAAACGGTAGGTGCACTTGCATATATGCAATCATTGTGGTCGGTACTTTCACCTGCAATGCGTAGGACTAGGCCGTATGCCAAATAAAAATGAAGACTGGCACTGCATCAAGTGTGATGCAGTGGGCAAAGCCTTGCAAAATTATGACCAAAAAGTCAAACAGTCAGAAAAAAGTGTTTGTGATTCTGCAAATCCATCAACTGATAGTAAAGATACTTTGACTTGCCAGTTTATGCAAAGCATAGTCAATAAGTACCAGATGCATTCTTCATCTGCTTGAAAAATATTCAGGCTAGAAGAGGAAGACTAATGCAACTGTACAGCGAAAACGGTACAAACTTTATCGGTGCAAGTGATGAATTAAAAAGAATAATCGTTGGCGGATTTGTGATGCGTGTGAGGAGTATGGGAAAGAATGGTTAAAGAAGTCAAGAGTACTTTATCATCTGTGCAAGAAACAATGCCTGAATATTCCGTAGTGATAAAATCACGCAATGACAAATACCTTTGGTCATATGATGACGACTTCAAAAGGAAGAATCTTTAGACATTTGAAGAACTTTTGAGAACAGCAAATAGACAAAATGACAAATATATTGAAATTTGACCATGTTGAAATTATAACGGATCCTACGCTGAATAAGTACCGCACATCGATTTAATAGACCAACTACATAAACTAAATATAACTGAGAAATGGTTCTGTAGACACTGTATCAGACAAAATAAAGTCAGAAATTAATAATAAAACATTCGAAACATGGAATGATCTCAAATTGTTTTTACAAGAGAGATTCAAACCAAGTCTCCAACTCATGCTGGTGTAGCGACCCTCACATTTATCATTGTTTTTATGATGGTGGAAAAAGAGTTACATTGAAATCCCAGGAAGACACAAATTACATTTTTATTGTTCACAACTTCAGTTGAGAACAGAAGAATGGTATTTGGTGTTCTTAGAATTTTAACCGATGTACCTTTCTCCCACGTAACAAAAATAACAATTCGTTATTAAACAAAAGAGAAGCCACCTAGGGCACTCGAGGCCACAAATATTTATGGCCATAGGAGATAGGGATCACGAAGGAAAACAAACATAACGAGAGGGACATCCTTCCATATCTGATTAGTTCAGATGTGGAAGGTGAGAAAAATGGAATAAAATAATAATAATAAAACGTGAAGGAATGCCAGCTAGAAATAAAAACCGTGGGAGCAGGAAAACAGAAAAAATAATCAAGTAGAGACCTCTAGGAGGTGATACAAGAATTAACAAAAACTTGAGGGGCGAAAAGCTCACGACAAAAAGAAAGAGAGAGAAGGAAATGAAATTAATCGGGGCGAATAATAGATTGATATAAAACTAGAAGTAAGATCGGAGCTCGGGGTCAGTCCGGAAGGATCTCGAGTTCGATTAGATTGTGTATCTGAATAGGAAAAATATAATTGTCTTTATATTTAAACTATTCCATGCTTACAATTTAAATGAAAGAAAGATTCCTTTTCGGGTAAGGCGTTACACTGGTATTGCTAGACTATATCAATTCCATGTCAGTCAAGCAGAATGAAAGTCTCCAATGAGTAAACTTTACAAATAAGATGAAAGAAATGTAACCAAACACATATAAAAGGGCCAGGAGCCACCGAATAAATCGAATTCATTCTTAGAACACAAACCAGAACTGTACAGTTTAGTGACCGCTCCCAAGCCAGGCTTGAGGACACCGATCTTCTTCGGATGACAGCCTATGGTTCAAAAATCTAAGACCCTTAAAAGTGATCAAGGCTACAAGAATACGAATTATTCCATCAGTATGCCATGGGCAAAGCTGTTTGGAAAATTAAAGATTTGTTGTCAAGACGAGCAAAATTGGTTACAAAATCAAAATTTTACAATCGAAATTGCGTGTGACTGTCAAAGAGTGAACAGTGTTGTGTACAGACTGGCTAGGAATCCTTGACAGACTGGGATGCTAGACTTTTGAGACACTGTCGCTGGCGAAACCGACAGTTAGACACCAGATTTGAGGACCTAATTTATGGAACACATTTGGTCGAATTGGAATTACGTTCTTGATAGTAGACAAATGCCATCCTCTTATCTACAAATAAGATAATGGATTTTTTAGACATGGTACGAGACACAAAGATGGGTTCTAATATTCCATTGTGGTTTACCAGAAAGTTGTTCTTTTAAGGACAGCTTCCAGTGTCAATGTTCTTTGTAGGTCGCCATCTTGGTTGAATCTGTAACAAAAGAAAACATGTATGTAGTAACTTTTTTGCTTGATTTTAGAAATTTTACTTTAATCACAAAGTTTCCGATGTTTTTAACTTACCAACTAGCGTTGAATAATTCCACAATTTTTAAGGTTTTCAATGCACATTTACGATCAAATTTCACATCTCAAACTTAATGATTATCGCGATGATTTTGATAGCACTTATTCAGGCCTAATAGCCTGATGTATCCTTGTTCGCTCTGGTACCAAATGATGCTTTGTAGCGAACATGTCGAAGCTTTTATACTGGCTGAAATGGGTACCTCCAAATCAATACTCGTACCTTTAATGGGAGTCACCGAATTTACTACCTCTTGATAGGTAGGGGTATCACAACGGACAGTAGATTTTCAGTTAATACTTGACAAATACATTTTTGCCTTTCTTACTAAAGAAAGGTATAGGTTTTACCTTATGGCTGGTCATCAATTTCATGTTCGTAAATATGACGATTCAGCATGAATTTTATTTCGGAAAAATCGTAAAAAAAATCACACTGCATCGATTTTTGACGCTCTATCGATTCATCTTGACAGAACTCGTATATCTCCAACCCTCGAATTTTGAGAAAATAAATTCCGTGGAGATCGAGTGAGGTTCGTGTGTGGTAAAATTTTGCCAAATTTGATTCTTCTGAATGCAGATGAAAGCTAGTGTGCTGAACCTGGGCGAGTTGCCGCTCAAATTTCGAAATATCTATCTGTTTTCGGATGTGATAAGATTTTCCAACGAACTACACAGTTTCCAAATGAAAGTATGGTAAAATTATTTCATTTTCATATCTTTTATTTGTCTCAAAAATTGCATTTTTCGAGCTCTACAACCTCCCAAATTTTCATCGAGGTTCATAATTTGGTTCTTGAGTTAGAGCCATTTGAGTAACTTCCTAAAATAGGTGACCTTCGCCAACTTTTTTCGTTTCTAATTTTATTCGAAATTTCTTCCTACATTCATAGTACAGACCATGAGTGAGCATCTAAAACAAATTTGACATTTATCGGCAATCCCGATCAATTTTAAAAACGATTTACTTTTTGCCTTTCATACTAAAGAAAGATATAGGTTTTACTTTATGGCTGGAGGTCATTTTCATCTTCGTAAATATTACGATTCAGCATGAATTTTAATCGGAAAAATAAATAAAAAATCACACTGCATCGATTTTCGAATTTTGACGCGAGAATGCTGGCGCATATATGTTTTGGCTCGACTTATACTCGTTTGTAGTAGCTTGTCTACCGATGTTTCCTACAACATGTAAGATATCGTAGCTTTTCGGTTACTTTTACCCTGTCCATTTTTGCATAACTGTCCAATGTTTATGCAAAATCTTTTATGGCATAGATCTGGCTTCAAACAATTTGTTTCCCGTGTGCTCCTAAAATCGCCTTTAAGCAGGCTTCATTTTGTCGTGATTTCGTATGTTTATTTAACAGAGTTCATTGGATTCCAACAGGAGCTTTCTAAGCTTTTCATCGTTTATATCGTTTTCAAAGTTTTCAATGCTCGCGACGCCAATGGCTATCTACCTAAGGGAATCTATGACATTTCCCCGAAACCCATATTACCGAAGGGACATTTCCCCGAATGCCACTTCCCCGAAAAGACACTTCCCCTAATAGTCATTTCCCCGAATTCCATTTACCCGAATTTCCCATTTCCCCTAATCGTCCACATCCCCGAATGCCATTTTCCCGAATGGGCCACAATCCCGAATGCCACTTACCCGATTAGACATATCCCTGAATAGTCATTTCCCTGAATGCCATTTCAGGGAAAGCGCGCGCGCTCCGGGGCACCGGGCATTTCCGCTTGACCGCGTTCGGGGAAATGGCATTTTAAAAGAAAAAAAATGATGACAATTTTTATCACATCAAACAACATATTTAAAGGTTCGTATTGGCCTTGAATGATCAACTTTCTTTTTGGCTTCATTCAGAACAGACGTAGCATTTTAGGGGGAATTCAATACAAATTCAAATACAATGAATATTGTAACAGACCTTTTTTTTATACATATATTCTCAAAACAAATACTTTTTTCTTATAGACATGCTAAAAATAATGCAATAGAAGTTTTGTTATTTTTTATGATTCAAAAAACATACCCTGCGATTTTCGTAGTACAGAACCCCGTACACACTGATCATTTTATTCACATTGCTGGTTTGGGATTTGGCGAAAAGTATAATCGACAAAAACATTAAATAAAATTTAAACCAGCCGATTTGTCCGATTTTTGGGTTCTTTGACAAAATTCGAAAAAAGACAAATTTCCTTGCAAATTTCTCAAAAACAATATCTAATTATGCGGTTGAATACAAATGTTAATTGAACAAAAAAAAAAACTAGTACAGTCCAGACTTGATTATCCGAAGGCTTCGGAAAAATTTCACTTCGGATAATCGAAACTTCGGATAATCGAATCACGAAAAAAAAAATTGTTATGCCTATTTTTTATTCTCGAGCGTATGTCCCCTAAACAACGTTAAAGTGATTTAGAACTTTTAAATCCAAGGCCAATATGGCAGTGTTGAAATATTGAAAAAAAGCATTTTATTATTTAATAGGCAATCAACTATTCAAATTTGACTAAAATGGGGTTGCAGAACTCAAATTTGATGTTTAAAACAAGAAAAAGAAGAAAAAAAAACGAAAACAAAATTTTGTTTTTGATTCGATTATCCGAAGTCCCATCGGATAATCGAACTTCGGATAATCGAAACTTCGGATAATCGAGTCTGGACTGTAATTGGGTCCTAAAATTAAGCTTAAATTTGTTGTGGTTTGGTTGAGCGTTTTAGCAGAATGCATTACTATGAATACAAAGAGACGAGTTGTTCCTTTTAATTCCGCTATAATATGTGATATTATTGTTCACAACGATAAGGCTTATATTTCTAAGTACAACAACCCTATGAACGACCGCAAAGGATTTAAAATGGATTTTTATTTCAATTTTTAAAAAATCACTTCACGGCCCTTCTTGGCAAAAAAGCTTCTACTTGACAGCTCGTTCCAAGGGGACCATAGTTGATCCATCGAAAAAAAGTTGTCTTGTCAATAACTTTTTATTTGCATACAAATGAAAAAAACGTTATCAGAAATGGTTTTTAATTTTGATTTTTACGGTTGTTCATAAAAATTGACAAAGAGCTTTACTACCCAATTTACAACATTTAATCAACAGCATACCCAAAAAGCTGTTTGTTCGGTAAAATTTAGAAAGAAAATAACTGTTAGTCATGGAAAAGGCTTTAGCGAAAATGATGATTAGGGGATATGAAAATTTAAATTTAAATAAAAGGCAATTGGCGTAAGTGTCACTTCGGGGAAATGGCATTCGGGAAAATGGCCGATTAGGGGAAATGATATTCGGGGAAATGGCATTCGGGGATGAAGCTGATTAGGGGAAGTGGTATTCGGGGATGTGGCCATTTAGGGGAAATGATTTTCGGGGAAATGGCATCCGGGGAAATGTCATTCGGGGAAATGAGCTAGACCCTACCTAAGGTACTCGCGATTGAGTGTGTAGTGGTGCGGTTGTAAAAATAGCTATCTCTGACTCTCTCACTTTCGTAGAAGCTGAATGGCAAGCTTCCCTGCACTGTGCGGCACACGCGGTTCACTTGTACCTCGGTTTTGCTTTGCGCCTGCTTTGTTCGGTTTATGGGCTCGTACCGAAACTAGAAAACCAAAAGCCGCGGTGTACGATTAAAAATATTCTTTTGGTGTAAATTGCTTTTTCAATTTCTTTTGGAAAACACATCATTAATAAAACCTTGCTTTCATCATAAGATTTTTTGTATCATGTCACTTTCTTTTGTGCTGATGTTATAAATAAACAAAGTCGATGTTATGAATTGAAAGAAGTTCTACCATTGTTGTACTTTTTAGTGAGAAAGGCTCTATCTCACCCCTGGTGGGATTAAATCGGTTGTTTTTTTTTAGGAATTGATAGATAGTAGAGCGTCCAATTTCCAGTTCCGGGAAAAAAATTCACGGGAATTCCCGGGATTTCCCGAAAAAAAATATTTCCCGTTTCCCGGGAAATTTCTAAATTTCCCGGGAATTCCCGAAATTCAAGCAGAAGTCTACATTTTCTTAACTTTTTGGTACATTTTGAAACTTAAAAAAAATAATTAAAGCACTAAATTTTATTTTATCAAATTCAATTTACTGCTCTTATTGAACTGATCAGTTCGTCTTAAAATTTCAAGTCAAGATTTATTTCAGTTAATATTTATTTCTGAAGCATTCACAACTAGGAATAGATTTTGTTTATTTGTTGGGCAACAATAATTGCGATATTATGAAATGAAAATAAACAATTAAAGTGTGTAATATCATTTGAAAATAAGGTACCTATTCTCCCCAAGATCAAAATTTATTTATTTTTTGCTTTTTGTTTACCAAGACCAAACTGGAATACCATGACCAAATTGAAAAAATGGTTAATTTGTTTAAAATTGTTTGAAAAATTACAGTTAAAAGTTGAAATTTTATAGAGCACTAGAGCTACCGAGTGCCCAAAACATGCAAACATATTTCAAATAATCGCTTTAAACATTTGAAAACTTTGATTTGTGATTATATAAAAATTGTATTTTAAGTGAATAGCAGATTTTTTAAGTAAATTCAATGCTTATCGATTTATGTTTTATGATTAATTTGAGAGAAAAGCCCGTTTGAGTGGAACGCCTACCGAAGGGTCCTTCTCAAATAGGCACAAAACCTTTAACTTTTTTATTATCAACAGATTTATTCATGAGATTAAACCAGTTACATGTGTTTTGGATAAATTATTTGCCATGAAAAACATATTTCTTTACTATTTTTTTCATTTCAATGTTTTGCCATGAAAAACACATTTGTTGCATGTTTTTTTTTTTTCATTTTATCTAAATTATCAATTTCATTCTTTATCATGTTCTCTCACACTGGTAACAGAGACGTATTCAAAAGCAATTTTATCGTTTTGGAGCATGGATTCATTTTACTCACTTTCCAAACACTTTGATTTAAAAAAATTCACCTAGCTACATCATATCAATGCAAAACACTACTCATTATTTTTTTTGTTATTTTAACGAATTGAAAGACAAATATTTTTTTTTATATTTTCTTGAAGTTGTATGTTTTTTTTACAAGCAGCCAAAGCAGTAATTGAACCTAACACTCATTTTGACCATTATAGGGGAAATATACCCTTTCTAATCAAACACCTATCTTCGTTATATGGAGAGTTTGATGTTCGATTAAAGCTCCAAAAATACTATTTAGGCTGTAAACTTACCAGCAACAGCACCGCCTCGAGTAAGCACGCAAATGTATGCCACTTACTGGCCAAAAAGATCAAATTTAATACACTTTTGATCATAATTTCTATTTTACGAGACCATTTCTCATCATTTTGGTGGCACACACATCCACACGCAAGATCAGAGGTTAACTGCTTAACGAAAGTCGCCATCAATATCTTTTCACTTGCGCTAACGATTTCAAAGCGCTTAAGATATAAAATTGCTTCCAACTACCGGCAACATGTTCTTTTGACCGTTACTTAGTCACTCACTTGAAAAATAATCCCGAAACATGTAAATAATTAGCAAGCGTCATCAAAAAAACAAACGCGCTAAGTCTTTTGACGTTTCAATTTTGTCCATCCATTCTAATCGAAGGCTGAAGAAAACCGAGCGAGAACAAAGGGTGGCCACCAACACCACCAGCAGCGCTTGTGGTGTTGCCAGGAAACTTTCTCTATAAATGCTACTTTTCGTGAGTGTTCGCTCAAAATTTCATAAATTTTGGCAGCACGAAGCAGACCCAAACGAGAACTAAGCTGAAAATAGAAAAATGGACGTGGCCCAATGCACACGAATGATTAGAATACGTTTTTGAATTATTTTTTAAAATGATTGTAAAAGGAATAGCATAACATTTAATAAAAGTGAAAATAAACAGAAATGTTCACAAAAAGTTGCTCTACTCGTTGGTGTACTTGGTTTTACTAAATTTCAAGGAACACTCCAGATTATCCAGCATCATTCAAACAAGACCACTTATTAGGCTTAAAATGGGTTTATTTCCCCTAGTTGCTATTTTATACTATTTTGTTGCAAAATATTTACCAAAATAAGAATCAGAACAATTTTTGATAAATTTAAAAATTTCCCGGGAAATTTGCTGAAAGTTTCCCGTTTCCCGGGAATTCTGTAACCCCGGGAAATAGGACGCTCTAACAGTTAGTTTTATTAAATTTAATATTGAATATTTGATTTTGAAATAAAAACCAAAATAATGCAATTTTTCTCCAACAAATTCCAATTTTGTCCTAAGCACTTGCTCCTCACGTTCAACGACTGACATAAAATTCTCCCCTTTCCAGTCAAGAAACCACGTGCATTCGGCGACTTTCATAAAAAGATACTTGGTCAATTTCCTTTTTCTGGAGCTCAACTCCCCCCCTCGAAAACCCCGAACCAGCAAGATAAGACGTGAAAGGTCGGTAAAAGCTTTGCCAATCGATACCACCACCAAATATAACCGTAAAATTTTACGAGTGGTACTTCGCCAATACCTGATGCGCTGTCATGACCTTCCGCTTCATTCCCTGCCAGTAGCGGGTTTCCCTCCACCAAATCGATATGCAAATGGTTCTCGCTCTGGTTCGAACTCTGGACAACTGGCAGGACAGGTGGGCCTTTTGAACGCCAGAATAAATGTCAGTCGTTGCTCGGTTTGTGTCTTTGCAATGCAAAACAAAGCGTTGGTTGGTGTCTTTGCTAAATAAACAAAGCAGTGATTTTTGAATTTTAAGCCTGAATTTTAAATTAAATTTTAAAAGTTAATACAAAACACCCCGTTTGTTTTCAGTGCGAAACGCGAAACTCCCTTCCAGAAACCCGTTGCTTTCGGCGGGGAACCTGTCCTTCATCCGGGAAACCGAACTGCACACGGGACACACTCTGCACTAACTGTCGGCGGCAATTTACATCACATTTCTTCGGGGCTCTGTCAGCAATTTTCCTCCAGCTGGGGAAGCACATTTGAGCGCTATAAATTTGGTTGATTTTTTGTCTGTTGTTTTTGCTCCTGGTGAGGAAAGTTGAGGTTAGGTTTCGAATTCGAACGCTGGTTACGGTCGAGTTATAGGATCAGGTGTTTCGCTGGAAGCTTTGAAAGCTCCTTCGAATTGTTACCAGCTGCATTGTGCAAGGGTTGGGGCGAGCTGAACTGAATTTCGCTGGTTTGAATTCCCCGGGGCATTCAGGATGCCCGGAAATGTAATAGTTGTGAAGTGAAATAAATTTTCGGTGAACTCGGTTGTAATAAGACCGTGGCTGTAAACTAGGTTTTGTGAGGTAATGTGAATAGAAAGGTGAATGGTGGGGTACCTATCATGAAATTAAATAGAAAAGTGAAATTCGCAATAGACTTTATTTTTTCTACAGATTATTTAAGGAGTTGATTGATTTTATAAAACCAAACAAACTTTGGAAGAATAATTTCAATCAAAAACATACGATAATAAAAAAAACTCAGCCCCTTTCAAAATCAACCAGAAGCAAACAAAACCCTGAAATAATTAATCCACTTCCACTTCCTGCCAAACGAACCTTTTGAAATGTTCTCACTTACTCAATAGGGGGAAAATTTTCGCGCCTGGCTACGCCATTTGGTAATTAAAACTGGCAAAATTTTGTTTGACTTCCCAACCGACGATAACGCTGTCAAAAGAGTGAATCAAGGGTTCGGAGATTTCGAACAAAGAACGAGTTGTAATGAAAGTTTTTAACGAACCGGGGAGGAAATACGCAGCTCGTGGAAAACCACTCTTGCAATCTGTCACACAGGAAAGAATGGAAAATCAGAGGGAAATGGAACTCGTTTTTTGAATTTTACTTCCGTTTTTTCAATAAAAAAAGACATGGATTTTAAAACTTACTCACTCTAATTATGTTCTAGAAATGTCAGAGATCATAACAATTTTATTTCCGACAAACATATCGGACTTCCCCCAAATATTCTGAAAACGATAAAAACCAGCGCGAAAAAATCGAAATAGTTATCAGTTCTGGCTAACATAATAAACCCTCATAATTTTTAAACTTAAGTGTGGTTCTTTAAAAATTTCAATAAAATTCAGCCTTGTCTCACAATACTTCCTATCATCTTTATTGCAAACCAAAATCATCATAATTTAAGAGCTCTGGAAAACAATACCACCGCAGCGTCAGTTGTGAACCCCAAACTTCAATTATTCAAATTAAGGGTTCCGAGGTTTGTCACACTTCTCCATGAAGGCGAACACAAAATGTAATAAGACAAAAAAACATTTCGACACCGGGCCAAAAAGGCAACATCGTTGCCAGCCGTCGTTAAATGTTGCGATAGTGATGGATGCCTTAGATTGGCTCAAATTTATCTTTGAATGCTGCAGTTTTTGATGCTTCAACGCATTTTTAAATTACCTAAGAGCAGTTCTCTCAGATTTCGGTCATGCGAATTTTTTGTATTTTTTAATACTACTTAAACATTTTTGGTGCCTTCGGTATGCCCAATGAAGCCATTTTGCATAATTAGTTTGTCCATATAATTTTCCATACAAATTTGGCAGCTGTCCATACAAAAATGATTTGTGGAAATTCAAAAATCTGTATCTTTTGAAGGAATTTTTTGATCGATTTGGTGTCTTCGGCAAAGTTGTAGGTATGGATATTGACTACACTGGAAAAAAATTGATACACGATAAAAAAAACTTTTTTTTCACAAAAACTTGATTTGTAAAAAAACACTTTTTTATTTTTTTATATGTTTTAGAGGACATCAAATGCCAACTTTTCAGAAATTTCCAGGTTGTACGAAAAATCTTTAACTGAGTTATGATTTTTTGAATCAATACTGATTTTTTCAAAAAATCGAAATATTGGTCGCAAACATTTTTCAACTTCATTTTTCGATGTAAAATCAAATTTGCAATCAAAAAGTACTTTAGTGAAATTTTCATAAAGTGCACCGTTTTCAAGTTAAATCCATATTTAGGTGACTTTTTTGAAAATAGTCGAAGTTTTTATTTTTTTTTTAAATCAGTGCACATGTTTGCCCACCTTTGAAAAAAATATTTTTGAAAAGCTGAGAAAATTCTCTATATTTTGCATTTCTGAATTTTATTGATACGACCCTTAGTAAAAATAGTGTTTTTTTTTTTTTGCAAATCAAGTTTTAGTGACAATAAGTTAAATAAAAAATCACCAAAAAATGTTTTACCGTGTATCATTTTTTTCCAGTGTAGTCCATATCCATACCTACAACTTTTGCCGAAGACACCAAATCGATCCAAAAATTCCTTCAAAAGATACAGATTTTTGAATTTTCATATCATTATCATTTTTGTATGGCCAGCTGCCACATTTTTATGGAAAATTATATGGACAAACTAATGATGCAAAATGGCTTCTTTGGGCATACCGAAGGCACCAAAAAAGTTTCAGTCGGATTTTAAAATACAAAAATTAAAATTTAAGAAAAAAGACCGATATCGTAGAAAATTGCTCCTAATTTTAAAATTCTAGTATTCTTAAATTATTAAATTTCAAAATAAACATTTTGAGTTCATTGTTCTTGAGCTTCATAATTTCTTCAATACTTTAGTATTTCCAAATTCCTTGATTGATTAGTTCATATGTTAAAAAAATTTCAAATTCTTGAATTTCTTTATTTCTCAATTCTCAAAATTCAAAAGTTTTTAAATTTCCGAATTCTTAGAAAATGATGTATTGAATGCCTTAATCCCAAAATTATTTAAAATTTAATTTAACTTAAATCCTACATTTAAAAATTCTCCAATTCCTACAATCTTAAAATCCTGAATTCCTGAATTCCAATATTTCTAAATTCCTATTTTTTAAACTGTTTTATTTCTGGATTCCTTAAATCCTTAATTTCAAATGAATCAAATCATTTATTCTTTATTCTGAATTCCTTGATTCCTAATTCATTAATTCTTAATTTCTATTCTTGAACTGAAGTCCTAAATTTTTGAAAGTTTAAATTTATGAATCCCAAAATTCGATTATTCGAAAATTCCAGAATTCTTAGCACCCTAGCTCCAATTCCCAAAATCCTAAAAAATCTAAATTCATAAATTCCTGATTTTATAAAAAAAAACTGAAATCCTGAGTTCTTATATTCTTGATGAGTCTTGACTCAAAAATCAAAATATTCTAAATAAGATTTTACTTTTGTATGGTCATCATCAAATGATTTTATTTTAAATTCAGGCAAGAAAGGGCAAATAAATAAATTCTAAAAATGATAAATTATTTGATTCCTAATTTTCTTCAAAATATTCTTAAATTCCTTAATTCTCAAATGCCTTAATTTCAAAATTTCTAAATTCATGAATTCATAAATTTTTATAATCCTAGATTCTTGAATTCCTTAATTGATTACTATCTAAATTCCTCAATTCATCAGTTCACAAATTTCTAATTTCCCAAATTACTTAAATACAAAATTCTAAATGTTCACTAAATCTTGAAATTTGTTTAAATCCTGAATTTTTTAGTTTATTAAATTAAAAACGCTGAATTTGTCATTCCTTATTCCTTTTTTTTTTATTTCTTATTCTCGTTTTCTTTTATACCAAAAATTTTCAACATCCAAATTAAAAAATTTCAAATATCAAAAAATAAATTAATTTAAAAATTCCTTAATTCTCTAATCCTTTTCTAAATAGACATATCATTTCCATTTTGTCCTTAAAATCATTTTCCCATCAACAAATTGTAAATAATTTTTCAGAATAATAACCTTTCATCTAAAAATTACTAAATACCTAAATGTGACTGAATTCATAAGATTAATTCATGGAAATAATTTTTCAGAATAATAACCTTTATTCTAAAAATTACTAAATACCTAAATGTGACTGAATTCATAAGATTATTATTACAAGAATTACAAAATTCTAATATCAAATTCCTGAATTCCTTAAATCAAAAATTTCAAAATTCATAAATTTTCGATTTTCGAAAAACCCTGAATTCTTATAACTATTAAAATCTACTATAATTCCAAAATTCATCAATCCAAAAATTCTTTAAATCCCAAATTTCTAAATTTCTTTAAAAATAAAAATAAAAAAACATTAAATTGTCTACATCCCAAATTAATTTAAAAATCCTGGATGGCTTATTTATATTTATTATTTTTTTTAAAATTTAAAGATTCTTGAAAATCCAAAGTTTATAAATTATTAAGTTTCCATATTCCTTAGAATTCCTTAATACCTAATAATCCGCTAATCCCATGATTCATAATTTTAAAATTGCTGCTAATTTCCTTACAATACTCCTTGTACCCTTAGTTAATAAATTCATAAATTCTTTACAACCTCCATTCATAATTTCTTTGATCGTTATTCCAAAATTCCTATAGTATACACACCATATTTTTTCGCTGAAACTCAGTAGAGCAATTCTTTACCAAAACCGGAAATGGATTTTATTTGTATTTTTTTATTTGGCTCAAACTTTGTGGTGGCCTTCCCTATGACCAAATAAGCTATTTTGCGTCATTGGTTCACCCTTACAAGTCTCCATACAATTTTGGCTGCTGTCCATACAAAAATGGTATGTAAATATTCAAACAGCTGTAACTTTTGAGTGAATTTTCTGATCAATTTGGTGTCTTCGGCAAAGTTGTAGGTATTGTTGAGGACTTTTGAGAAAAATAGGTACACGGAAAAAAATTTGCAGATTTTTTTATTAACATTTTTTTAACTAAAACTCAATTTCCCAAAATACGTATTTTTTGATTTTCAAAAAACTTTTGAGCCATAGAGAAACATGGTCAAAAAATCTGCCGCCGAGTTATGAATTTTTGAAAAAATAGTGATTTTTGGAAAAAATCGAAGTTTTATGCAAAAACAAGTTTAACATTTCTTTTTAATGCAAAATTGAATTTGCAATCGAAAAGTACTTAACAGACTTGATAAACTACTTTTTTTGATAAAGGGCTCCGTTTTCAAGATATAGCCACCGAAAGTTTGATTTTAGCGAAATATTTGCAGTTTTTCAATTTTTAAAAATAGTGACCATGAGTGACCATTTCTAAACATATTTTTTTGAGAAGTTCAGAAAATTTGCTATAAAATTGTCTAAGAGACATTGAAGATTGGACCTCTGGTTGCTGAAATACAGCGGCTTGAAGAAAAAGAATTACGAAAATTGAAGTTTTCTAAGTCTCACCCAATCAGCCCACCATTTTCTAATGACGATATCTCAGCAATTAATGGTCCGATTTTCAATGTTAATACATGAAGCATTCGTGAAATTTTCCGATCTTTTCGAAAAAAATATTTTTAAATCAAGACTAGCATTTTAAATGGGCGTTATATTCAATATTTGGCCCTTTACAAAATGTTAGTCTTGATTCAAAAATTTTCAAAATATTTTTTTCGAAAAGATCGGAAAATTTTTCGAATGTTTTATATATTAACATTGAAAATCGAACCATTAATTGCTGAGGTATCGTCATTAGAAAAAGTTGGGTTATTTAGGTAAGATTTAGGTTCATTTTTTTTTCAAAAGCATCAACATTTTAAAGGAAATAGGGGAAATATACCCTTTCTTATCAAACACCTATCTTCGTCATATGGAGAGTTTGATGCTCGATTTAAGCTCCAAAAATACTATTTAGGCTATAAACTTACCAGCAACAGCACCGCCTCGAGTAAGCACGCAAATTTATGCCACTTACTGGCCAAAAAGATCAAATTTAATGCACTTTTGATCATAATTTCTATTTTGCGAGACCATTTCTCATCATTTTGGTGGCACACACATCCACACGCAAGTTCAGAGGTTAACTGCTTAACGAAAGTCGCCATCAATATCATTTCACTTGCGCTAACGATTTCAAAGCCCTTAAGATATGAAATTGCTTCCAACTACCGGCAACATGTTCTTTTGAACACTAGTTAGTAACTCACTTGAAAAATAATCCCGAAACATGTAAATAATGAGCAAGCACCATAAAAAAATATAAACGCGCTAAGTCTTTGACGTTTCAATTTTGAATATTCATTCCAATCGAAGGCTGAAGAAAACCGAGCGAGGAGCGAAGGCAAATAAAGAACAAAGGGTGGCCACCAACACCACCAACATGCTAGTGCAGCGCCTGTTAGAGTGAGCAAGTGCTGCCAGGAAACTTTCGCTATGAATGGTATTTTTCGTGAGTGTTCGCTTAAAATTTCATCAATTTTGGCAGCACTAAGCAGACCCAAAAGAGCACTGGAAGAAAAAAAGAACTAAGCTGAAAATAGAAAAAATGGCGTGGCCCAATGTACTCGACTGATTAGAATGCATTTTTGAAATATTTTTTTTTAATGCCTGTAAAAGGAATAGCATAACTTTTGATAAAAGTGAAAATAAACAGAAATGTTCACAAAAAGTTGCTCTACTCGTTAGTGTACTTGGTTTTAGTGAATTTCAAGGAACAACCCAGATTATCCAGCATCATTCAAACACAACCGCTTATTAGGCTTAAAATGGGCATATTTCCCCTATAAGTCTAACCAACTGAAAACAATTAGAAATGCATTTTCCTGCGTTTAAAATTATATTTTGCATGTCTGAGATCGATCAAAAATATTTTCAATTTTTGTGGAATTCCAATGTGCAGCACCGCAAAAAGTTTAATTTTTGGGGAAAAAAAAATTCTGCAATACTTGGATATTTTGAAAACTAATGATTGCAAAACAACTGGGCAAGTGTAAAATGTACTTTAAAACACTTTTTTCATTCAAATGATGAGACCATGGCTTGTTATTTCAATTTTTATATTTTATCTCTCAAATTCATATGAGTTTGCTTGACTTCATAAATTTTTAAATCAAAAACAATTGCTTGAACTCAAGAGCA
>NC_068937.1:35261583-35334083 GCF_016801865.2 Culex pipiens pallens | reverse complement strand
GTACAAAGCGGAAAAGGTTGCAAAATTTTTCCTCAAGTTTTTCCTGTCGGTTTTCCCGTTCTCTTCTAGCCGAGGGATCATGCGGCTTAAATGGAGTGTGGCGAAGTGGAAATTTTATTTTCAAAAAAAAAAAGGGACACCGAGGCTGCCACGAAAAGCTTCTTGGAGGGATAACTGATGAGGAAACCACCGGTTGATTGGCTCTCGCAACAATAAGTGGATCTTTTGTTTTTTTTTGTGGGTGAAATCTTTTTGGGCCCACGAAAGGATGCGGTTTAGGGCAAAGTTTGTTAAAGTGGGTGGTGGTTGGCATTGTTTAGTTTCAATTTTATTTTCGGCCCCAGTTGCTTTAAGCGTTGGTTAGGTGATTTATGATGGAGGTGGTACCGTTTTGCTAACTAGAACCATTCTTTTATATTTATTAAAAAATTGAAAATTGCTGTCACTTTTTCAGGCACTGAAATGAGTTGCATGTGGTGTTCACAATCATTTTACCATAGAAAGCATCCTAGTCCAAAGTTTTTACGTTACTTAATCTACCTTTATGTCGCATGATGGAACTGGACAAAGATCCGTATCAAACAACTTGTATAATTATCAGTTAAGGGCGCATAACTATTGCTAGGATTGTCTAATCATCAAATCTCCTAAACCAATCGGGAAAGTTTGTTTTTTTTTTTTAATTCGGCATAATTTAACAACAACAAGTTCAACAGCTACATTTGTTTAACTAGCCAACGGAACGCCAACGCTGGATGAACAATCTTGTTGTTGTTTACCAATAGTTCATAAAACATTCAAAACGCATACTTATAGACAGACAATTATGAAACTTTGATAAAATTGCAATACTGTACGAAAATGGCCGATTTCATGAATTTTTTATTTGACAGAAAGAATTTAAATTCTCACCGAAATAGCCTCCATTTTTATTGACACCTAATTGTAAAAAAAAATAATTTGTGACTTTTTTTGTGTTTCAATATTTTTTTATATTCATCAAAGGGTTTCAATTTCAGATCATATGCTCTTTTCAAATATTCAAATTGCCTTAATTTTAAATTTTAAAAATATTTTAATTCCAAAAGATCTGAAATTGACACAATTCATCGCTGTCGTGCAATCTTGTCGCACGTACATTTAGGGCCAAATTGAGTTTGGAACGCCATTTTGTGCAGCTCACAATACCACACCTTTTGGCACCTTTTCACAGATCCCCAAAATTCCCGGAGGCATTCAATAAGATCCGAAAAAAACTCCGTGCATTGTTGTCACTCTGCACATGGAAGAAGTTTCGATCTTGTCCTGCTTTGTTGACACACCCTAAACATTGTTGTACATGCGACAATTTGACAAAATGATTTTAGGTTAGATCGCGTTTGACACACGTACATGCCCGAGTACTGTAAACATTTTGAAATTATAACTCGAGACTCCGGCAACCAAATTCATGAAAAAAATAGGGACAATGCACAGATTGGTCAGTCGAATGAAATGTGTTTGTTATTGTTTACAATGCGTGCTCTCTGTTTTGCTCGTTCAAGGCCAAACAAAAGGACGCGTTTTTTTCGGATCGTCAAAAAGTGACGTGAGACAAGAGACAAGATAGCATGACAACGTCGAATTGTTTTATATTTAACGTAGAAAATTAGATCATAAGTTGCTGAGACAATGGCATTAAAAATTAGGGGTTGCTGTTTTGGGTGAGACTGAAGTTTCTGTAAAAAATATTTTTGGAAATGAAAATAAAATATTTTTTTTGGTTTGTAATATGTACTTTCTAAACATTTCTGTAAAGTACTGTTCGATGGCCAATTTGAACCAACGTTAAAAACTTATGTGAGTGAGATTTCTTTTTCTATTCCCAAAAATCATTGTCACTGATTGATCAGTCCGCATCAACACCTAGAAAAGCTATAGATTTTTTGAATATTTCAAAGCTTCAAAGTAGGAAATAAATGCAATGTTGCTCTGCATCTGGTCTAACCGAAACCACTCAAAAATAACGTAATATTAGGCTGCAAAATTGCGAAAACAGCTGTCCTGATTCGCCCCAAATGAAATGACCATTTTTGCAAGGATAGTTGCCAAAATTGTATGTAAACCTGTATGGAAATGAGCATTTTTGGTCATAGATAAGGCCCCAAAAAAATACAAATAAAATCCATTTCCAGAATTTTAGAAGAATAGCTCAGGTTTAATGAATATATTCGATATCAGACTTTATATTATGAAACTTTTTGGAGAACTGCTCATGTTTAAACGACTGGAAAAACATACAGAACATACATGGGTCATTCCATCTCAATTGTGCACGAAAAAGTGCAAATTTGAAAATTGCCCTCTCCGATCCTGCTCAAATTTGGCAGGGCTGTTGATACTATCAAAACATGCAAGAATCCCGAATTTCATCCAAATCGGACCACCCCCTCCATTTTTGTACCTCCCCAAAAAATCGACTTTTTGGCGATTTTTGACCAAACCTCCTAGTTTCAAACGACGATAACTCAGGAACCACAAATCTTAGAGGGTCGGTCTTACACTCAATTTTGAAGGAAATTGGACGTAGAATCCATTTCAGTGATCAAAATGTCGATAAATTTATTTATTCTACCTGTATTGCGCAATTGAAAACTTTAAATGGCCGTATCTCAAAACACCCCAACTTATTTTTTTTATTTGACCTCACCATCGTGTTCCCCGGCCAATTTTACATAAGAATCACTTATCGACAGAAATGAATATGTTTCGTTCCAGAGATATCGAATTTCAAAGTTCTGTGTTTTCGAGATTACCTACATCAGCTTCATTCGCCGCATCTGCTAGAAGCACACAGGCAGGCCGATCAATAACAGCTACCTGGTGTTCTGGGAGATGAATAATTTAATTTAAATTTTAAAAAAATTACGCAAATATTTAGTCAAATGGCTGATACCTACCTTGATCAATCTATTTTTGTGAAAGGAATATTTATTGGGTTATTTTGAATGCACCGTTTTTTACGTGTTGCTAACCGTTCAGAGTACCTTCGAGGCCATGACTAGGGCCTTTATCATGGGCGGTAGAAAAATAGTGCCATTCAGCAAAAACCCCAAAACCTGCTTTATTATTATTATTATTATCATTATTATAGTTTACTATTGACACTTTACCATAATTTGGCAAATCTGATTTATGGTTTAAAAGATTGATCATATTAAATCAATTTTTATATTGTTAGCCAGCTCCATTTGATTGAAAGATGATTTTGGTCAAAGTACATTTAATTTTAAAAAAAATCTTCATACGTGAGGACAGCAGCCATGAAAGAAGAAAATTACACTGTTGTTCGGACGGTGTCGAAATTATCGCAACTAAATTTGGGGAATTAGCCGCTTTGAAGCAGATCAAACTTTGTGATTTGCTTACATTTTTCAATTTTATACTTTCCAGAAATCCTTTTCCTACTCCTTGTGATCGTCCTTCACTAGAATACAACGTATCAACAAATTTTATTCATTTTAATTCATATTTTTTACTCAATAATGTATCGTGCACTTGTGTGTGTGTCGTTATTGCTCTGTCCTGTGGGTTAGCACAGAAATTCATTTCATTAATTTTTTTGAGCAGATATTTCGCGATTATTCGCGATTAAACTTCAGTTTCCTACAGTGTTATACAGTTAATTTTTGCCCAATATGGTAAAGATTATTTATGATAAAATATTATTTCAATAAATGACCAGGTAGCAGTTATTGATCGGCCCGCCTGTGTGCTTCTAGCAGATGCGGCGAATGAAGCTGATGTAGGTAATCTCGAAAACACAAAACTTTAAAATTCGATATCTCTGGAACGAAACATATTCATTTCTGTCAATAAGTGATTCTTATGTAAAATTGGCCGGGGAACACGATGGTGAGGTCAAATTTAAAAAAAAGTCGATTTTTTGGGGAGGTACAAAAATGGAGGGGGTGGTCCGATTTGGATGAAATTCGGGATTCTTGCATGTTTTGATAGTATCAACAGCCCTGCCAAATTTGAGCAGGATCGGAGAGGGTAATTTTCAAATGCTGTTCCGCTTCAGATGGAATGACCCACATTTAAATGTGTTTTTTTTATGTTTATTGTCAAAAATTGATTAAAAAAAAAGCACTTTGAACTTTTTCAAAAAGAACTCATGTTCACAGGATTTAAATAAACACACACGCATATTATTGAAGCAAGGAAACGTTATATAAAAGATTATTAAATAATGTCTGATAAAAATGTGTCATACACCCAACTGGCAGTCGCATGATTGTGATGCATGGCGGCATGAAAGTATATCAGAATCTGCATGAAATCTGTCCTCATGCATTTTTTGCGATATAGGAGTATGACATTTTTGCCCGTTACCGACAATTATCGACATTACCGACGGCTTTTTGGTTGTATTTCACAAAATAAACACTTAGCAGAACGAGGATTGAACCACCAACTTCTTGTTCATTGATCCGACACGCTACCACCGCGCCATGGACGCTTGATGAAAAGTGAGTGAAAGAGCGCCAACATATGCTTCTCTTTGGACTGTTGCTCGGGGATGGGCAAGCTTTATATGTGTTGGTGAGAACTGCAGATCGCTGAAATTTTTACACGCGGGCAAAAATGATCTACGGGCTTGCTGCAAAAAATGTTATAAAATATGACATTTTCTGCAGCAAATCCAATGTTGCAGATTTTGAGATATATTTTTCCTTTGGGTGTAAAACTTGTCCATCAAAATTTCCTTCAAAATAGCTGTCGAGTAATGCTCTATCATTTTTGGTTTCCATGCTACGGCCATTTGAAAACAGAGGTTTTTTGAAAAAAAAAAAAATAATAATAATAATGATGAAAATCGCCAAACTTTGGGGCGGTGTCAATAAAGAATGGGTGGTCCCATTTAGTTTCTTACATTTTTTGATAGTATCAATGGCTCCACCAAAATTGACCTTGATGTAGAAAGTCATCTTTTTTTCTCATTTATTTGGAAATACGTTCGCGTTAAGAATGTAAAAACTGTGTTATTTGATGAATTCTAACATCAACATTCCTTTAAGTTTGTTTGAACGCTGTAGTTAGTGCTAAAACAATAAAATAAAATAATAAGTTAAACAAAATATGTGAAACATTTCACAGAAATATTTCACAAACGTCCGAAGCACCAGAAAGGCAAAGCAGAAATTTAGGGGTTTGATTTCCTTAAATTCTAACTTTTTTTTTAATGTAAAATATCAACTGTTTTGATGTAAAGAGCTTATTTCGAGCCAAACATTTCATTAGGGCACAAAACCAAAAACCGCGATTCGAGAAAATCGCTTGCAAAAAGTGAACAACTTGATTCAATTCCTATTTAAAAAAGAAGCTTGACTGGCCACGATAAAACACAGTGGCAGTGCGTGGCCGAATGGTTACGCTGTCCGCTTTGTAAGCAGATGATTCTGGGTTCGATTCCCATCTGCTGCAACCTTCCATCGGATGAGGAAGTAAAATGTCGGTCCCGGCCTTGGTTGTTAGGCCGTTAAGTAATTCCAGGTGTAGGAGTCGTCTCCATGCCATAAGTACAAACAACACACCAAACCAAACCTACTCCGGTGGAATCGCTGGCGGCGGTTGGCCTCGCAATCCGAAGGTCGTCAGTTCAAACACTGGGGTGGAAGGTTCCTTGGAGTAGAAAGAGGTTTGGGTGCTCTCCCCATTCAAGCCTTCGGACTCCTAGGTTCGAGCAGAAACTTGCAATAGAGACCACAAAAGACCCGGGGGTCGTTAATGTGGATGGTTTGATTTTGACGATAAACTCATCATTATCCTCAACTCTGCTTAAATGCTTCTTAATTTTTGTTGATTTTCGCAATTAAACTCATAACTTAAAAAAAAATCGTTATTGGGCCCTTTTGACTTTCCAACTGTTGTTCATAATAGGCCCTTTCTAAATGCAATTTCGAAGAGAGCTGAAAAGGCACTAAAACGCTTTCACCGGATTGTTGTTTTGAATGATGTGGCCCTTTTGTTTAGTTAGAAATAATGAGTAATTCAGTAGAAATTTTGATTATTGGTGAAGTTTTGTGATTGAATAGTGTAGATAAAATATGTGAAACATAAAAATTCTTCAAAAGTGCTGAACAGCAGCCGCGGGACCGTTTTAAATATTGTTTTTTGACGATGTTTTTCTCTGCAGAAATCCTTGGGGAAAAGTCAACCAAACTTTTATTTCAAGTGAATTAGTGTTATGAATGTATGAAAAGTTCACTTTATAACACAAAAAGTTCCTCAAGTACGAGAACCTAACGAAAAATAAAAGGGCACATTTGAACTTTTTTTATGGTTTGCAGTGAACATGGTTATGTGCCCTTTTGTGTTTTTGATTTTTTCAATAGGAAATTGTTTGTTATCAATCTGGTTCTTGGAGGGCATGTAGGGAGTGTACTAATGAATGGAATAGTGGAATAATCCCAAATGTTTACGTTTTGTTTTTGTGCCCTAATGAAATGTTTGGCTCGATTTGAGACCTACATAATGCAATTCTTTAACATTTTAGTTCAAACTTGTGCGATTCATAAGCAGAATCGAGTGTCCGGATTTCGAATCAGCTTTTATCAGTGTCCGGGATTCGAAGCAAAAAAAAAACACTGTTTATACTACATCCTGATGATATGTCTACATTTCCAACTTGTTTCATGATTTTGATATACTACTAAGTGTCCAGATTTCGAATCATGACGTTATCTTTTAATTTAAGGGTATGAAAATCATCAAAAAATGTTAAAAATTGTACTGGGAATTGTATATGTTTGCAAGAATAACAAAATACATTTTTTTTAAATTTTTCTCGATTTAGATTTTTTTTTAACTTTTTGTCCTTTTAACATTTCTAAACTTTCAAGCTTTGTCCTTTCGATTTTTAGTCATTTGTAAAGAATTCAACAAGCTAAATAATGACATAATCAACTGATTTTTTCTTCAAATGTCCTATAAGAATAGTAAAGCACAGAGATAAAATTGATCGTGATCGTGCTATATTGTCATTTGTCAATTTTGGATTGAATTGAGGTAAGAACGCCTTTTGCAGATTTATAGCTTTGGAGCCTTCTCGGATTTTACCCCAAAACCTAATTTTTCGCTAAATGTTTAAATTAATGTCTAACCATACCTTAACGCACTTCCAACGATGATGAATCAACATTTGCATAACCAGTTCTCTCTCATTGGTAAAAGTGGTGATGTATGGTTCCACTTTCAAGCAACGACTTGTGGTTGTTCGGGTGGAAAACCCGACGACCGGTTTGTCAAAAGTATGAGATTTCTAATTTTTCATCTCCGTCGCAACTTTCTTCTTTCTTGCAAGGAAAATTTCTTTACGCAAACAGTTTGCGAAAGCGAAGAGGAGTCTCAGAGTGTAACCGCTGTAACCAGCTTGCTGGAAGAGGTTGGGGTTAGGGTAGTTTGGGAAGTTTTGAACATTTTTAAATAAATTGGCAAAATTAAATAAATTTCTTAAAATTAATCAAATATTAAATAAAAATTTAAAATGTGCATTTTACCCAAATTTCGAATAAAAAAAGAGTAGTACAACCCTTAAAATTATACCTCTCAACCGACCTGAAAGCTCACCTTGTAATTCACGAAATGAAGAAGCTTTTGCCATTTGCAACCCCAACCCACTTCAACGGTTGTTGGTTACACGGCGAGCGTCTTCCAGCAATGGAAAAAGATTTTAATTAGCTCCTCGTCCTCAGCAGCAGCAGCAGCGTGAAAGAAAAACGAACAGTGGCAAATTTTAATTGAAAATGCTTTATTCCATGGCCCACCACTCACTTCCGCCGGCCCGCTCGAGTGTTTGAGCAAATTTCCTTGCAATTTCGAGCGCTGAAAGGCGCACAAAAAAAAAGAGAAAAAGCCATTCATTCCGGTTGCTTCGAGTGCCCGATTGGATTGGGCTCGCGAGGTTTTGTAAATTCTTTAAATTCTTTAAATTCTTTAAATTCTTTAAATTCTTTAAATTCTTTAAATTCTTTAAATTCTTTAAATTCTTTAAATTCTTTAAATTCTTTAAATTCTTTAAATTCTTTAAATTCTATAAATTCTTTAAATTCTTTAAATTCTTTAAATTCTTTAAATTCTTTAAATTCTTTAAATTCTTTAAATTCTTTAAATTCTTTAAATTCTTTAAATTCTTTAAATTCTTTAAATTCTTTAAATTCTTTAAATTCTTTAAATTCTTTAAATTCTTTAAATTCTTTAAATTCTTTAAATTCTTTAAATTCTTTAAATTCTTTAAATTCTTTAAATTCTTTAAATTCTTTAAATTCTTTAAATTCTTTAAATTCTTTAAATTCTTTAAATTCTTTAAATTCTTTAAATTCTTTAAATTCTTTAAATTCTTTAAATTCTTTAAATTCTTTAAATTCTTTAAATTCTTTAAATTCTTTAAATTCTTTAAATTCTTTAAATTCTTTAAATTCTTTAAATTCTTTAAATTCTTTAAATTCTTTAAATTCTTTAAATTCTTTAAATTCTTTAAATTCTTTAAATTCTTTAAATTCTTTAAACTCTTTAAATTCTTTAAATTCTTTAAATTCTTTAAATTCTTTAAATTCTTTAAATTCTTTAAATTCTTTAAAATTCTTTAAATTCTTTAAATTCTTTAAATTCTTTAAACTCTTTAAATTCTTTAAATTCTTTAAATTCTTTAAATTCTTTAAATTCTTTAAATTCTTTAAATTCTTTAAATTCTTTAAATTCTTTAAATTCTTTAAATTCTTTAAATTCTTTAAATTCTTTAAATTCTTTAAATTCTTTAAATTCTTTAAATTCTTTAAATTCTTTAAATTCTTTAAATTCTTTAAATTCTTTAAATTCTTTAAATTCTTTAAATTCTTTAAATTCTTTAAATTCTTTAAATTCATTAAATTCTTTAAATTCTTTAAATTCTTTAAATTCTTTAAATTCTTTAAATTCTTTAAATTCTTTAAATTCTTTAAATTCTTTAAATTCTTTAAATTCTTTAAATTCTTTAAATTCTTTAAATTCTTTAAATTCTTTAAATTCTTTAAATTCTTTAAACTCTTTAAATTCTTTAAATTCTTTAAATTCTTTAAATTCTTTAAATTCTTTAAATTCTTTAAAATTCTTTAAATTCTTTAAATTCTTTAAATTCTTTAAATTCTTTAAATTCTTTAAATTCTTTAAATTCTTTAAATTCTTTAAATTCTTTAAATTCTTTAAATTCTTTAAATTCTTTAAATTCTTTAAATTCTTTAAATTCTTTAAATTCTTTAAATTCTTTAAATTCTTTAAATTCTTTAAATTCTTTAAATTCTTTAAATTCTTTAAATTCTTTAAATTCTTTAAATTCTTTAAATTCTTTAAATTCTTTAAATTCTTTAAATTCTTTAAATTCTTTAAATTCTTTAAATTCTTTAAATTCTTTAAATTCTTTAAATTCTTTAAATTCTTTAAATTCTTTAAATTCTTTAAATTCTTTAAATTCTTTAAATTCTTTAAATTCTTTAAATTCTTTAAATTCTTTAAATTCTTTAAATTCTTTAAATTCTTTAAATTCTTTAAATTCTTTAAATTCTTTAAATTCTTTAAATTCTTTAAATTCTTTAAATTCTTTAAATTCTTTAAATTCTTTAAATTCTTTAAATTCTTTAAATTCTTTAAATTCTTTAAATTCTTTAAATTCTTTAAATTCTTTAAATTCTTTAAATTCTTTAAATTCTTTAAATTCTTTAAATTCTTTAAATTCTTTAAATTCTTTAAATTCTTTAAATTCTTTAAATTCTTTAAATTCTTTAAATTCTTGAAATTCTTTAAATTCTTTAAATTCTTTAAATTCTTTAAATTCTTTAAATTCTTTAAATTCTTTAAATTCTTTAAATTCTTTAAATTCTTTAAATTCTTTAAATTCTTTAAATTCTTTAAATTCTTTAAATTCTTTAAATTCTTTAAATTCTTTAAATTCTTTAAATTCTTTAAATTCTTTAAATTCTTTAAATTCTTTAAATTCTTTAAATTCTTTAAATTCTTTAAATTCTTTCAATTCTTTAAATTCTTTCAATTCTTTCAATTCTTTAAATTCTTTCAATTCTTTAAATTCTTTCAATTCTTTAAATTCTTTCAATTCTTTAAATTCTTGTAATTTTTCAAATTCTTTAAATTCTTCAAATTCATTTTTGCAATTTTGCCATTATTTCATATTTTAATTTATTGAATCATTTATTAGGAATCTCACACATGCTTTGTGCAGGTTTTTATTATCTTACTTTAAAAAATCTAATCTTATCTAATCTAATCTAATCTAATCTATTCTAATCTAATCTAATCTAATCTAATCTAATCTAATCTAATATAATCTAATCTAATATAATCTAATCTAATCTAATCTAATCTAATCTAATCTAATCTAATCTAATCTAATCTAATCTAATCTAATCTAATCTAATCTAATCTAATCTAATCTAATCTAATCTAATCTAATCTAATCTAATCTAATCTAATCTAATCTAATCTAATCTAATCTAATCTAATCTAATCTAATCTAATCTAATCTAATCTAATCTAATCTAATCTAATCTAATCTAATCTAATCTAATCTAATCTAATCTAATCTAATCTAATCTAATCTAATCTAATCTAATCTAATCTAATCTAATCTAATCTAATCTAATCTAATCTAATCTAATCTAATCTAATCTAATCTAATCTAATCTAATCTAATCTAATCTAATCTAATCTAATCTAATCTAATCTAATCTAATCTAATCTAATCTAATCTAATATTAAATAAAAAAAAACAATACTCGTTTTGTTGTGGACTTAACGAATGAAAGCTCGACGCCAAATCAATTTTCCACCATTATCGAGGTGAAGTAAACTCACCACAAATCGACACAAAACGGGCCAGTTTCCCCCGCTGGTCGCACTTTCCAATCGAGTTTGCGGTATTTAAAATTTTCCTGGAACAGATTTTCCCCAATGGGTTCCCATTGACGGCGCAAATTGAACTTTTTCACGCTGTCGCAAGCTTTGGTTACACCAAACGGAGTGAATTGTGAAGGAAATGTGCAAACAGTGCAGCGGCAACTAGGTTGGGTGAGTGCCAATCAGATGGCATCGGTGCCAGCTTTTCAAAGAGGTTTCCGCAGGACTTCGAAGTTCGAATTGTATTTTAATTGCCGTTGAATACAAAGTAGTGAGCAAACTTAAAAATGAGAGAAGTTCAGCTCAAATACCTAATAACTTGATATCACAAAAAAAAAGAAAAAAAGAGCAGAAAATCGATTTTCCACTTTTCAACTCGTTTCCAGCTGCTGCACTATGCTTACATGAAATTTCCGGAACATTTCCACGAAAATCCTGCGCTAACCGTGTTGATTATGCATGTGTGTGTATGTGTGTCTGTTACTACCACCACCACCGTCATAGATTCCACCGAATGCTGTTTTCCAACAGGCTGGGATGGGGGAAAAAGCCAAAGAAAAACAGAGCAGTAATTAAATTTTCATAATTCGTGCTCAACGCAGATCCTCGTTATCCGCAATTATAAACTCCGAGTATTGCCTTCCTCCACGCTCGTCTACCTCCATGTGGTGGTTCCCCTTCAAAATGGACGGGAGGATTTAGGTTATACGGAACCGGGCCACGGGGAAGAGGCACAGTTCATGGCTGAATTTATGAATATTACCGATGACGACGGCTCAAACGATTATTATGGTGCCAAAATGGGACCGATGAAATGGAAAGAAACGTCTGCCGCGTGGGTGATTTGCTGCATTTTGTGTCTGCTGAACTTGTCAGCGAAGTTCACTTTTGATGACATAAAGGCTTTGGATATGGACGCCCCTTGCACCTAGGACTGGCAAAGTTGTCTGTAGCATTACTACCTTGACTTTTTTTCAGCAAACCGGACGCGTCTCATTACGACCATGTTGTTGGATCAGTCTCAAACCACCGCAGCTGAAGCTGTTTATGTTCCGGGAACGGAGATAGATTACGAAACATTTAGCAATTTCCCGCAGGGTCGAATCATCCGCAAATTCCTGGCAGAACGCTTATCTGAGACCGCCGCCGTTTCTTCCTCGAAACAAAAACAAAATGGTCTCTTCTTCATCTTGCTGCTCGTTGATGCAGCTATCAATCTTGTCGTCATCCTGATGGTCGGTTCTGGCCTCAGAGTAGCTCAGAGTGTGGTTTTTCCTTCAACGACGTTGGATAACAAATACAGCCGACTTGGGGACACTAAAAAAACTTCATATAAAGTTTTAGTATAAAAAGTGTTGAATACTACAAAATAACTTAATAAACCAATATAAAAAAAACTTTAAAATTCAACATTGTTTTCGAACTGTTCAAAAAATGATCCCAGTATCAGCAACAGCGCCAGTATTTATGGCGAGCATATCGAGTGGATAGCTTTATGCTTTTTTCTCCGACCCGTTCCACAAGTCGATGGATGGAAGATGACTTCCAATCGGTGGGGGTTTGTCTTCCGAGGTTGGTCGTTCATCGTGCAGATTGGTTTTTCCTGCTGCCGCCAAGAAGCTTACAACACTGAACGGAATGAATCCTCGGGCCAATGTTTGATGGAATGGAATAAAGTGGACTCCAACTGGGATGATGAGGAATTGTTGTGTTGGAAGCATTAGGTTTTTGTTTTTTAAAACATCTTTTTACTCAACGAAAATCATTTCTGGTGATTATTGAGTAAGAAAAAAGGAACAGAATTTCAACATGTAGGAACTTCGGCGGTTAAGTTAATTAAACATTTTAAATTATTTAAAAGAGTTTTTTTTTAAACCCGTACTATGATTTCATTTTCTATCTTCCATGCATATAACTAAGCTAACAGTTTAGCAGTTCCATATCCAATAAAAGAAGTCCCATATCCAATAAATGAGACTCGTTTTTATTTTGTTTGACCCAAGGGGTTTCCAGCATCAAGGATTACTGACCAGGCTAAATGGAATTACCAGGATTACTGGCAATATGTCACGAATTACTATGATTTCTCAGAATTACTTGGGAATTCCAGAAACCACGCAGAATTTCTCAAATTTATAAAAATAACTTGGAATTACTGCCTAGCTTCCAGCATATTGAGATAAGTCTTTGGAATTGGATCGAATGACGGCTGCCAAATGCACAAAACCACGTGCTTGGCAATAGTACGTCCAACCCGGGAATTCCCGGCATAAAATTCCCGGGATTTTAATATGTTGTACGGGGAATTCCCGGAATCAAACAAAATCTTTATTTGGCCTGGAAATTACATTACTATTACAATTTATAAGTTTAAACTTTTCTACAATTTTACATTAATTGATACCATTTTATTTTTTGTCATTTTTGTTTTTTAGCCACCTCAAACCATTTTAAAGCTGTTTTAGTCATGTCATATAGAAATAAATAAAAAATATTTATAAGATACTTATTTAATTTGAATTAGAAATGTGGTGCATATAAAATTCAAAGCACAACAGAGAACAACAAAAATTTGTTTAAGTTATCTAAAAACTGCTATCCTTGTTTAGATTGATATTAATAGTATAGAGCTAATTCTATAATTTAAAAGCTTGAAAAACATAGCAAATATAAAGAAAACATAGATTTTATGACTTTTTCAAAAACTTCCCGGGAATGTATAAATATTTTTACCGTTTTCCCGGAAACTCAAAACCTGGGAAAATTTGACGTCCTGCATGGAAATCATCGAACAAATGGGTAAACATCAACATCAGTTTGACAACTAATTTTGGCGTTTAAGTGCATTTAAAATTAAAAGCACAACAAAGAACAAAAAAAACTTTAAAACTATCTAAAAGTGCTATCCTTGTTAAGATTAGTGTAAATAGTATTGAGCTAATAGTATGATTTTAAAGCATGAAAAACATAACAAATATAAAGAAAACATAGATTTTATGACGTTTTCAAAAAATTCCCGGGAATAAAAACTATTTTTTCCGTTTTCCGGGAAACTCAAAACCCGGGAAAATTGGACACCCTACTTGGAAATCATCGAATAATGGGGTAAATATCAACATCAGTTTGACAACTGATTTTGACGTTTAAGTGCTTTTTCTTCCGAATACATTTGAATAAGAGAACATTCGAATTTGCGGACATTCCGAATCCGCTCTGTACTCCTTACAACCATAAAAAGGCATCAAGGAAAAGCAAAATGCATTCTGCCGATTTACCTTTAAAGAATTACTAGTAGTTAGGCGTCATCCATAAAGTATGTCACGCTCTAGGGAGGGGAGGGGTGGTATTGAGCAAGTGTGACATTGCGTGTTGTAAGTATATGAAAAGCGTGACAAAGGGGGGGGGAAATTTTGCCTGATTTTAGTGTGACGTACTTTATGGATGAAGCCTTACTTCACAGAAAAAAATATGGTAATATTCATCAGGAAATGGTGACAGATCTTGTGTCAAAAAAATGATGAATATTCATCAGGTTCACATTTTTACACATTTTTAATGTAATATTATTCAAAAAAAGAAGTAATATTCAACCTACCAAATTTTCAACATTTCAAACTTCAACTTTTTTTCTGTATTGAATTGATGGGAATTACACGAATTACTGAGTAAGTATGGAATCACACGAATTACTACGGAACTACTAGGTAATTCCAGAATGACAGGAATTACTGCAGAATTGCGAAGTAATTCTAAAATTACTGAATTACTTACTCAAAATCCGAATGATCCCATAGTAGCTATAACTACACAGCAAAAAATCCGATGGTAAAATCGCATGCAAAAGCATGCACATCACCTTCGTCAAAATAAACACTTAATATTACACACTGCATGTACAATTTTTGCAAACACTAAAAAAAAGTTGCAACCGACGGGATTCAAACCCAGCACCAACAGTAAGGACTGGCGCCTTAGCCCGCTCGGCCATCAGACCGATGAAGAACGGATAGGATGAACGCATATATGAGCTTGACATTTCGGTCAAGTAGGTTTCCCATACTGATGGGCTACATATTTCAGGGTGTAAAATCACATAAAATTGCATAAAAAATGCAATATTTAATTTACACCCAGGCCTTTTACACGCAGCTGGATTACTACTTTTTTAGCTGTGTATGCACAGAAAAAAAAGTTGAATTTTGGAATGTTGAAAATTTGGTAGGTTGAATATTACCTCTTTTTTGAGTAATATTACATAAAAAATGTGTAAAAATGTGAACCTGATGAATATTCATCAAAAACTGATGAAAATTCATCATTTTCTGCGGTAAAATTTATCATTTATTTTGCCACAAAATCTGTCGCCATTTCCTGATGAATATTACCATCATTTTTTTTCTGTGTGGTTTTTTACATGAAAATTAATAGACATTAAATAGAATCATAAAAGGTTTATCGAAATTATCTTTTAAACAGTTTTTTCTATTATTTTATTATTTTCCAAAGTATGTTTTCACAAAAAAAATAATCATGGAATTACAAGGATTATTGGGATTATTAAGAATTACCAGGATTACTCTGGAATTACTCAGTAAATCAGGAATTACAGAATCACTTGCTCAAATTCCAAGTAATTGCGGATTAGTGACCAGTCTGACACAATGCTGGAAACCCCTTGGTTTAGCCAATAGAGTTTTACAAAAAAATCTTTACTACGCACCATTTTTAACCAATTTTAGTTGTCTTGGGTGCAAAAGAAAGGTAATAAGTTTGGTTTCAAGGAAAACTAGTTAGTGATTCGATCAATCTAGCCTAGCATTAAAAAAAAGTTGTATGAAGTTTTGAAGTGCCTAGTATTTTTTTCGGATTCCTCGAGAAATTTTACGTACTCTAAAAAGGAGATAGGTTTACTAATAGAATTCCGATAGATGATTGTTTAAAACAAGGTGGGTTTCTTTACACTCAACTCCCGGTGGTTGGTCACTTTTGCGTTGACACTTTTTTAGTTTGTGCAACGTTGGTTGGTCAAAGTAAAACTAAAAAGTGACGAAATGTCACTTTTTACACGGCGCTCACGCACACTATCAAAACAAACGTTTTATAGTGTGTGTGAACTCCGTGTAAAAGGAGTGTCGTACTCAAAAGTGGCCCCGTTCGTTTGACAACAGTTGGTGTCAAACCATCCGAGTTTGAGTGTATCACGCTTTAAGTTTAAAGTTATTGCAATTTTTTGTGTGGTTGATTTTTACCCATTTTTGTCATTTTTTTCGATTTTCGGGTGTATCGCGTCGTAAAACAAAGTTTTGTTTTTTTTTAAGCATACCTAAAAATTTTGTTAATAGATATTTGCAATTTTGAATATGTTATTAAAAATAAATTTATTTTATTGAAAAAACATCACAAGTATTGTGTTGTAAAAAAATATTTAAAAACTGTGTAAATAGTTCTAAAAAATCAGGAAAGTATATTTTGGTTCTTACAATTTCCAATATTTACAATAAGAAGAACTGTTACTAGCAATGCAATTAGTTAATTCTACTACTAAATGACCGCCAAAACGACGTAAACGCCACGGAACACAAGATAAATAGTTTTTTTTATATTCTTTGTTTTATGATATTATATGGAAAGCCCAAAATAAGACTTAGGGCTTTTTTAAATTCATTTTATAAAAATGCCATTTTGCCTAGATCAGTAATGTCCCTACCAAAGATTTGCACCCACTATAAAGTATGATTTATCATTTGATTTAATAAAAATACATAAAGTACTTAAAACCGAAAAAAATGCTAAAAAACTGTCCATACAAAATATTAGCAATTCCCCACGAAAACAGCATGGAAAAAAACAAAAGTGCTCGGATCGGGCTCAAAATTTTTCTGGGGGTTCCCTGGCCGAAATAATTAGACCCGAATTTTTTTGTTTGGCCATTAGGGTGACCTACGCCGTCTTAGGGTGGTCTGAAAAATGGCGATTTTCGTCGATTTTCGCAAAAACCACTTTTTTTCGAAAAATCATAACTCCTCGCCATTTTAACCAATTTCAATTGTCTTATACGCAAATGAAAAGTGATAAGTTGGCCTTTTAATGAAAAATAGTGAGAAGTTTCAAAAATCTAGCCTAACATATGAAAAGGTCGTATGAAACTTTAAAATGCCGTTTTGACGGTGTCTGGACCAAAGAGCCTATGTCTGGAAATATTTTTATCGGATTCCCCGGACAGTTTTACATATTATACCAAAAAATGGGAGGAGTTCATTAACAGGATTCTGAGATATGAGTTTTTGAAAATAAAATCCGTGTTTTTTGACGCGCCGCGCGCAAAAACCGGAAAATGACGAAATTGGCAAAAAATCAACTTTTTTCACTAAAACGGCGATAACTTTAAAATTTCAGCGATGACCTATAGATGTTATGGTACCAAAATTTTTGTATTTAAAAGACGCAACTTTTGGTACCCAGACATGTATAGGTCATCGCTGAAATTTTAAAGTTATCGCAGTTTTAGTGAAAAAAGTTGATTTTTTGCCGATTTCGTCATTTTCCGGTTTTTGCGCGCGGCGCGTCGAAAAACACGGATTTTATTTTTTTTAAATCATATCTCGGAATCCTGTTAATGAACTCCTCCCATTTTTTAGTATGTTATGTAAAAATGTCCGGGGAATCCGATAAAAATATTTCCAGACATAGGCTCTTTGGTCCAGACACCGTCAAAACGGCATTTTAATGTTTCATACGCCTTTTTCATATGTTAGGCAAGATTTTTGAAACTTCTTAATATTTTTCTTTGAAAGGCCAACTTATCACCTTTCATTTGCGTATAAGACAATTGAAATCGGTTGAAATGACGAGGAGTAATGATTTTTCGAAAAAAGTGGTTTTTGCGAAAATCGACGAAAATGGCCATTTTTCAGACCACGCTAACACGGCGTAGGTCACCCTAATGGCCAAACAAAAAAATACGGGTCTAATTATTTCGGCCAGGGAACCCTCAGAAAAATTTTGAGCCCGATCCGAGCACTTTTGTTTTTGTCCATGCTGTTTTCGTGGGGAATTGCTGATATAGTAATATTATTTACTATTTATCATCTATAAATAATTTAGTTTTTTCGTGAAAATGATCAAAATATTATATTTAAATATTATTATTTCATCTAAAGTTTGCGAATTAACATGTTGTTTCATTCATTGTTCCTCTTGCCCCAACGAGTTGTTCGTCTTGTCCCAATAGTTGAACAGAACGTACTGAAAATCAACAATTTTAAAATCTTATTGTTTTCAGTACAAATCAAGATTTTTTAGGAACTTGTTATATTTAAACCATAATCAAGACCTGAAACAAGATGATTATCAATAAATCAGACTGATTTACTTGAGTTTTTATAGCATTTTCTTAGCTTGTTACACTTGCCCCACCTTCCCCTATTTTTTTTTAAATGTTTGATATTAAATATGTCTTTATTGAATTTTCTTATAATAATTACATTTATTTTACATGCTAAGTGGTATGGCTTAGTTCTCTTCATCTTTGTTATATTTTTCGTTTTATTATTGACTGTTCACATTCATTTATTTACTTCAAATTGTTTTACATTTTTGCATTGAATTGAACAGATCCCGCTCCTGGTGACGCCAAAGCAGGAAAATCCACGTCCGTGAATGCTGGTGGTGTTTTGCGGCGATTTGGTTGGTGCCTCGTCGTCGCTTGCTGCCTAATTTTCACAAACTCAGCTCGTTTTGGGCAGCTCCGAATCTTGGTCGAATGGTTGCCACCACAATTGAAGCATTTGGCTTCGTTGATTGTGTTGCAAGCTTGAGTTTTGTGCTCTCCTCCGCAGGTTCCACCATGCCCAAACTGCAAACAGTTCGAACACTGTGTCACGTTACGGTGCACTGGACGATAACGTTCCCAAGTCACGATGATGTTGAAAATTGCCCGAACTGCCTTCAGCTCAGACTGCGTTGTTGATCCTTTCTCGAGATGAACCAGGTACAGTTGATCACGATACTTGATGTCCTTGTTGTGTCTCGTCATCTTGAAGACTTCGATCACGTTCAACTTAAGAGTTTTGAGCTCTTCTTTCAGCACACTCACATCCATGTCGTACAGGCCTCGGAGGGCCTGTTTCATGGGGCGTTCACCTGGATCGTCATGGCTGTAGTATTCAATATTTGTGTTGTTCAGGAAATCCCGAACGTAGTTGTAATCCTTTCTGGTAGGTAGCAGAATTTTGAGTCCATCAGCACACAAGCGAATGGAAGCTCGTAAAGCACCAGATTTGATAAAACCGGTCAGCCACTTTCGCACCGAATCCGATGACCCGTCGTTCAAATTCTTCCTTCTCGCTCACGTCCACAGGGAGGGTAGCAAACTGGTTTCCAGACGAATTTTGAGCGTCCTTTCTCAAACTGCCTGGCTTTGCAGGTAGCGTTTCGGCATTCTTTAACTTCTTCAAATCTGCCGATCCTGCTGGTGAGGACTGTCTCTTTTTTTTTACCGTGAGGCATTTTCACTTTTTAGCACTTTTCAGGAGCTTATATCGAGGATATTTTGCAAAATATGTTTGTTTTCATCCGTATATGTTTTTCGTTCATACGTTTTCTAAAACAACTTTACGTGCTTTTGCTGATAAATAACATGCGATTTTACACATACGTTTTTTACTGTGTAATGGCATTTGACAGCTACCCTTGGTTTAAAAAAAGCATGCTATAAAACCGTTTGGCATGGCATCTGGTTTTTAATCCTCGGTTAAAAGTTTCATAAAACCTTATGGAGGGCCAGTCAGCTTTTATTTTCATCAGCTTTTATGTCCGAGGCATTAAACCTTTTTCAGAACCTATTAACAGTGGGTAATTCTCCGCCAACTCACACAGCAGTTGCCCCGACCCCTCTTCGATTTGCGTGAAACTTTGTCCTAAGGGGTAACTTTTGTCCCTGACTACGAATCCGAGGTCCGTTTTTTGATATCTCGTGATGGAGGGGCTGTACGACCCCTTCCATTTGTGAACATGCGATAATAGAGGTGTTTTTCAATAATTTGCAGCCTGAAACGGTGATGAGATAGAAATTTGGTGTCAAAGGGACTTTTATGTAAAATTGTACGCCCGATTTGATGGCGTACTCAGAATTCCGAAAAAAAAACGTACTTTTCATCGAAAAAAAAACACTTAAAAAGTTTAAAAAATTTCCCTATTTTCCGTTACTCGACTGTAAATTTTTTTGATATATGTCATTTTATGGGAAATTTAATGTTCTTTTCGAATCTACATTGAACCAGAATGGTCATTTTTTCATTTAGAACACAATTTTTCATTTTAAAATTTCGTATTTTTTCTAACTTTGCAGGGTTATTTTTTAGAGTGTAACAATGTTCTACAAAACTGTAGAGCAGACAATTACAAAAAATTTGATATATAGACATAAGGGGTTTGCTTATAAACATCACGAGTTATCGCGATTTTACGAAAAAAAAGTTTTGAAAAAGTTGGTCGTCATCGATCATGGCCGTTCATGGTCACCCGCGACAGACACGGACGACGAAACAAAGAGAAACGCAAAAAGTAACTTTTTCAAAACTTTTTTTCGTAAAATCGCGATAACTCGTGATGTTTATAAGCAAACCCCTTATGTCTATACATCAATTTTTTTGTAATTGTCTGCTGTACAACTTTGTAGAACATTGTTACACTCTAAAAAATAATCCTGCAAAGTTAGAAAAAACACGAAATTTTAAAATGAAAAATTTTGTTCTAAATGAAAAAATGACCTTTCTGGGTTACCCTTTAGGACAAAGTTTCACGCAAATCGAAGAGGGGTCGGGGCAATTTTTTCCGATCTCGTGTGAGTTGGTAGAGATTTACCCCAGTATTAAGCAATCAAGATGCTACCTTAAAACCTCAATAAAACTAGGTGGTGGCTAATTGGTTTAAAAATGTTACTTGGGATGTGCTTTTCAGCAAATTGATAGAAGATTGATGCCTTACAACTTACAAAATGAACATAAAATCCATGGTAAACATGGATATTTGAAGTGTGAGTTTTTTCCTTCAGTTGATTTATACGTTCCATTAAAACCCAGTTGCCAGGACCCGTGGTGTAGGGGTAAGCGTGGTTGCCTCTCACCCAGTCAGCCTGGGTTTGATCCCCAACGGTCCCGGTGGTTTTTTTCGAGACGAGATTTGTCCGATCACGCCTTTCTTCCGAGGGGGAAGTAAATGTTGGCCTCAGTCTAACCTAGAGGTTAGGTCGTTAGTTCAGTCCAGGTGTAGGAGTCGTCTCCCTGGGTCCTGCATCGGTGGAATCGCTGGTAGGCAGTTGGACTCACAATCCAAAGGTCATCAGTTCGAATTTTGGGGTTGATGGATGCTGAGGATGGATGCTTGGTGGGTCTCGTGGCGCAGGGGTAGCGGCTTCGGCTGCCGATCCCGATGATGCTATGAGACGCGGGTTCGATTCCCGCCTTATCCACTGAGCTTCTATCGGATGGTGAAGTAAAACGTCGGTCTCGGTTTCTCCTGTCTCGTCAGAGGCGCTGGAGCAGAAATCCCACGTTAGAGGAAGGCCATGCCCCGGGGGGCGTAGTGCCAATAGTTTCGTTTTTCGGATGCTGAGGTGTAAAAAGAGGTTTGCAATTGCCTTTCGAATAGGAATCTCGCAATCGAGAACGCCAAGGCAATGGTGTAGAGCGATTAATTTGATTTTTGATTTTTTAAACCCGAGTCGAGAGGTACAGTCTCTCCTCAATTTGTATTATTCAGCTGCTGAAAATCAATCCATAGTCATTGAATTCCAATTTCAACTACGAATTCAATCTCCAAATAATCAAACTAAATTCCGTGCCAAAAAATTTCCCATATGTTTGCCTTTGGTTAAAAATAAACGATAAAATCCCACAAAATTTCGCATCCCTCAAACCCGCAAACAAAACGCAAGTTGACCCCCGAAAACAAGCAAAAAAAAATGTACAAACCCCTGATTCACATTCTGGCGAACAAGTTCAATCCCGGCCGGGGGCCTGACTGGCGCACACAACTTATCAACGAGTGTGGAGCCAAAAACGCGAACCCGATGACGAGTCGAGATTCAAAATTGATTAAATAATTAAAATTTCATCAACACATTTCCAGCTGTGCGAAACGCAAACAAACGGCAGCAGAGTGGTGGCGGTGGGAAATTATGCTGCAGGGTTGCGGGAGTCGAAATCATTTTCACCACGCGCGAGAACCCTGAACCAATTTGTTGGGAAAGCGGGAAATTTGGCTGCTGCAGTGGAGTGGAGGGCAGCAGATTTGGGGCAGGGAATGTTCCGGAAACAATTTTCCAGCCGCGAAAGTGGTCTGTTGATTGACGCATCATCGCAACGGGTTGTCATTCCGGGTTTGACAGTGAACAGTGGTTAAGGGTCAGTTAGATATGGCGAACGAAGTTGTATTGTTTACTTTCCAATTAGATGGACGAGTCTGAAATTGAAATTTAGGTACAATATATTGGTGATCCATACTGCATAGAATCAAGCCTAATCTTAAAAAAGAGCCAATTTCAGCAACATAGGACAATATGTCAATTTATAGCTAGTGTATTCAAATCATTATACAACAATGTTGTCAACTATACAAATTTGATAACATTTTAATCATGTAAAAACCAAGATCAGAAAAAAACATTTGCTAAAAAGTGTTGCCCAATTTTTACATGAATTACTGAAGCATTTGGTACGGTATGTCCTCGCATCCTTCCTTCCCTGTTGATTTTGAGAAATATGATCCGGTCTAAGAATCCTCTCTGTGGTAAACACAAGTAGGGCTGGCCGCTTTAATTTTTGTAATTCATTTTCGGGTGTTCTCGGATTTAGTGCAATTATTAATAATGACAAGAAAAATGCTTGGGGCGTAATCTAAAAGCATGTACTCAATATTGTTCACAAAATACCGTATTTATCGAAGATACTGAAACTTTCGTAATTTGCAGTATGGGTATCAAACAATGCGAAATTTGGTATGCTTTTTTAGTTTATTAGAGTTTTTTGTAAATCACCAGAATTTCCACAAATTATGGTATTTTTTTTTTTCAAAAATTCTCAAATTTTAAAAAATTGCAATATGGGTTTGATTGTGAAATTTTGGTTGGTTTTTCAAAAATTTCACAAAACACGGTATTTTTTTAAAACTACTAAAATTTTCAAAATATGCAATATGGGTATCAAACGAAGCGTATTTTTGTATGCTTTTTTACTTTATTAGATTCTTTTTGAAAACTACAAATTCAATCACAAATTACCGTATTTTTTTAAATACTCAAATTTTCAAAACATGCAATATGTGTATCAAACGAAGCGTATTTGTATGCTTTTTCACTTTATTAGAGTTTTTTTAATTACAAAAAAATTCACAAATTACCGTATTCTTTTGAAAATACTCAAATTATCAAAATATGCTATCAGAAGAAGCGATTTTTTATTTTAAGCTTTATTTGAGTTTTTTGGGAAAATACTAAAATTTTCACAAATTACCATTTTTATTTCGAAAATACTAAAATTTTCAAAATTTGCAGTAAGGGTATCAATACGGTATTTTGTTAAAAAAAAGTATTTTCCAAATTAATAATCAAATAAAGGAAAATACATACAAAATTTCAATTCATGTGTTCTTGTGATAATTTTGAATATTTGAGTATTTTCGTAAAAATACGGTATTTTGTGATTTTTTTTTTGTATACAGAGAAACCTCTTTTTACGCGGTGGCGTTACGCTTTTTGTTTCGCAGATTTCCATACCATACAATATTTTTGCAAGCTTCAAAAGCAATGTGTAGATCTGAGCAAAACCTACAAATTTCTTTTAAAACATTGCAAAAATGTTGCGTCGTTTCAGAGAAATCGACAAATTAGGAAAACGTAACGCACCGCGTAAAAAGAGGTTTCACTGTATCAAAAAAAAAAACTCTTTTTTTAATTCAATTCAATTCGGTTTTATTGGTGAATAATCAAGATACAATGAGTTATTTTGAAGTGCATAACAGAGTTTTGGAGTTCCTTACAGCTGTGTGTTGCATCATAATCCATTTAGGAACAATTATTTCTTTAACTAAGGCACTAGCAAGAGTAAGAAAAAACTATAAAAAAAACTTACAGAAATTGCAAAGGAAAGGGGATAGAGGAAGAGAAAGCTTAATACTAGATCACAGAAAATTTATCCTTTGTAGATGTGTTTGATCATCAGTTCCCCAAGGGCCAGGAATTGTTCTGCCTTGTTCCGGCAGCTCCGAAACCGCGTCATCATCTCCCCCGCGAGAGCAAAAAACTCCGGCAGGGTGAAGAGATCTTCCCCGGTGACTTCTTGCTGGGCCGTACTGCCGCTACCGGCAGCGACCACGCTGGCGAACGAACGCCCCCAACCAGGAGGGAACGCTGAGTTTTCCGCTGGAACCGTACGCTGTCCAGCTGCAGGAACGGCTGCGCTCGTACTTCGCTGAGGAGGGTGGGACGCTTTCTTCTTCCTCTTTTCCTGCTCCTCGAGGTAAGCCTTGCGCGCGACGCATCCGCGGTAATTGCCGGTATGGTTGCCGTCACAGTTCACGCACTTTACGCGCGGCTTAGTTTGTTCTGCGTTTTCCCCCAAGTCCGCCTTACGTGGCAGTGCGCACGCCTCCGAGAGGTGTGACTCACCGCACTTCACGCAGCGGGGCCGGAGGTTGCAGTTCCGCGAGCCGTGGCCGAATTTCTGGCAACGGTGGCATTGCGCTACGTCCGTCGGGTTCTTGGTGTAAAACCGCCAGTTTACCCAAAAACCGTCCAACGTTTTAGTCCGCCGCAGGTCTTGGATCTTGACGGTGCCGCGGTCGAAGTACAACAGGTACAGTGTGTGTGTACCTGTTACCGTTGTCTTGCGCGAGAGCACTTTAATCTCCCGCGGTTTTATTCCGGCGTCCGAAAGGTGACCCTTCAGGTCGGAGATCGAACGGTCTTGATAACCCTGCAAGACAACCTTAACAGGGGGCTTCTCGGGGTTGAATGTGTAGAAGTTGAAGTTGCTACGCTTCAATTCTTCAAACACCAGGTCAAAATTCTTTTTGGTCAGTGTGATCACTTGCACTGCCGACTTACCGATTTTCAGACAATATCCGAGGCCTTCCAGCAACTCGTCAACATCGTCCGCTAACGTGTCCAAATAAAAATTGGAGGTGGTCTACGTTCCGCTGGAGAGTTGTTCTTTTTTGACGTCGGCACTTTTTTCCGTGCACGACCATCATCGTCGTCGTCGTCGTCGGTAGTGCTGCTACCGTCAGAGTTGTTATTTTCTTCGTCGTCGCTCAGCATCTGGAACTCGTTCCTGATGGGGATGTTGGCGGATGTTGATGTGCCACTGGTCGTGGCACCGGAAGTACCGGAACGGGTTCGCACTGGTGATCTTGGGACATATCCAGGATGTAGTAACTTTTTGTCGATGCCTTCAGCGCTGACGCTCCCCTGCGCGATGGCGGCCGACACGGCGTTGGTTTGTTTACCTTTTTGCACACGGCCGGTAGACGACTTCGCGGGTTTTTCGAGGCCGCACTCGAACTGCCACGGCCACGGCCGGCCTTTGGCATGCTGGAGAAGCAAACTCGCGGGTAACCACAATCAATTACGGCGAAAAAAATCGAAAAAACGATGGAGCACTGAGCACTAGCTGCATGCTCTCGTGCGTACACGGAGGGAGCTGAAAAAAAAAAAAAAAAAAACTCTTATAAAGTAATATTGCATATTTTGAAAATTTGAGTATTTTCAAAATATATGGTAATTTTTGTTTTTTTGTATTAAAGAAAAATCTCTAATAAATTGATAAAACTAAAAATATGCTTCCGGGTATCAATCCTATTGTAAATAATGAAAACTATAGTATTTTTTAAAAATAAGGTATTTTTTGAACAAATTTGAGTACATATTTAAACTTTGAAACTTACTACATTTTCAATACAATATATTCTTAGTGGAAGCCATTGCAAATTTAACATGATATGGTTGAATTAAATTGATTGTAGAAAGATTTTAAAAATAATTTATCGTCAATTATCGGCAATAAGATGATCGCCGCTAGAATTTTCGATATGACGATAACGATGGATTATGGTTATCGTAATCGTAAGACGATAATATTACCGACGATAATTTTATCGACGATAATTTTATCGATTAACAACCTTGATTAGGTTAGGTTAGGTTAGGTTAGGTTAGGTTAGGTTAGGTTAGGTTAGGTTAGGTTAGGTTAGGTTAGGTTAGGTTAGGTTAGGTTAGGTTAGGTTAGGTTAGGTTAGGTTAGGTTAGGTTAGGTTAGGTTAGGTTAGGTTAGGTTAGGTTAGGTTAGGTTAGGTTAGGTTAGGTTAGGTTAGGTTAGGTTAGGTTAGGTTAGGTTAGGTTAGGTTAGGTTAGGTTAGGTTAGGTTAGGTTAGGTTAGGTTAGGTTAGGTTAGGTTAGGTTAGGTTAGGTTAGGTTAGGTTAGGTTAGGTTAGGTTAGGTTAGGTTATGTTAGGTTAGGTTAGGTAGATTATGTAGTGCTGCCCAATTTCGAAGAATGTCTTGAATTTTCGAAGACATTATTAAATAAATAATAAAAATAGGCTGCATTTTTTGAAAATATTGATGTTCTTTTCACATCGGTAATTACCTGACAGATCATTTGTCCTTTAAAATTTTCTTGTTTTTTGTAACTTTGTCACAACCAGGTTAAAAAGCCTCCAGGCTTCCAGATTGAAAACCAATCCAACCATCCCCTCCAGCTTCCAGAACCTGTTGAGCGAAAGCTGACATGCACAAATCGCACGCCTGCAAGGTAACTGTCACTGACGGTTAGGGTTTGTGCAGGAAGTTGCTCTTTCACGTTTTGAGCTGTGATGCTCGCGTCCCCGAGGGAGATAGTCTGTGCCGCGACGGTGCCAATTCACGGTTCAGTGTGATGATTTGCAACTCATAGCCGGTGCTGCGCTGCTGCGGTCACACCCGGGTTGCCGGAAGCGGTCACCGGGGAGCAATAATTGATAGTTATGCGATGAACTAACTGCCGCACGCGCTAGCGGTGGGGATTATCATAAAAAGCAATTATTGATTTGCTGGCTGACAGATGGGGTACTGCAGCCAGATTGCTGTCATGTTCTGTTCCTGGAAGGACCTAGAGCATCCAAGGTGTTTTTAATTTTAACTTCAAAAATCACAATAAATTTTTTTTTCTTTATTTGGCGTTTAGCTGTTAGATATTGTTTCCAAAAATCGCTGATCGATTTCTCTTCTGTCTGAACCATAATTTACCATCCTATCGTTTTGTGATTTATCGCAAGGCAGTAAATTGAATTGGGGCTAAATATATTACACCCTAAACTGATTGCCACCAGATTGAGCGCAGCCACGATTCCACCATCAAGACATGGATTGTTCGTTCTCGAAACTAAACTGACAGGAACGTTTTGTCCATATGTTTGTTTGCTTTCTTTTGGGTAACAATTCTATGTTATCGATGTTGTTGACTTTGTGGAAAAATCATATAAATTTTGTTTATGTTACATTTATTTATGAATTAAAAAATCTAAATAAATTATTGAGTAAACATTAGAAGCTGAAATCAAATGAACAAGAACAAAGAAAAAACATGAAAAGTCTGATTTAAAAATTAGTTGACACCCTGTTTGACTTCCGTAACCAACCGGAACCACGTGAAGCAGGTCAACACTTTCCACTGACAAAACCACCCTCAGCAAAACCCTCTTCTAAGTAAGCGGCCACACACATTGCAAGAGAGAAAACGAAACGAAACTCGGTCAATTGAGTTTAGTTTAGTGCCGGTGCGTGCCTTTCTGGTATCCTTCCGCGCCGTCTCAACCCCCTTTCAAGCCAAAGACAGTCAATGTCAGGACATGACCGTCCGCGGCAGGTTTGTTTGTACTTGAGCGACAAGAGGTTCACATAAAAATGTGACGGATTTTTGCATGGCTTGGGGACATCGCTTTGTTTTACGATCTGACCTCGCTCTGTGTGTGTTTGTGTGTGTGTGCGGCAAGCATATTTTTACGAACGTGTCATATTTCTTTGATTTATTTGGACATGTCCTCGGGGGGGTTTTCCGGTGGATCGTCACTGTGACATGCGGGGAAGTTTTCTTCGAAAGTTTGTGGCGGTTTGACGAAAGCTGTATGTTGCCGTAAACTGTGGGTGGATTTATGAGCAGCGGTTTGAGTGTCATATTTTTTTTCCATTGTTGTTTAGCTCTACTGATATCTACAAGATCTGAAATATCGTTTTCAATATATTTTTAGAGGGTTGCTGTGTTTTAAAAATCAAACCATTTTTTAAAAGAATAGTAGACTCCTTGTCGTTTTTATCGATTTTGTCATTTTTGTCCTAATTGTTACCGTTATTACCGTTATTATCGTTTATGTCGTTTTTTCGTTTGTATCGTTTTTATTGTTTTTATCGTTTTAGTCGTTATAATCGTTTTTGTCATTTTTGCTGTTGTTAATTGTTATTACTTTTTTCCGTTTTGTCGTTTTTATCGTTTTTATATTTTTTGTCATGTTTGTCTTTTTTGTCACTTTTGTAATTTTTGTCATTTTTATCTTTTTGCCATTTAAGTCATTTCAGTAATTTTAGTCATTTTAGCCATTTTTGTCATTTCAGTCATTTCAGTCATTTTAGTCATTTTAGCCATTTTAGTCATTTCAGTCAATTTAGTCAATTCAGTCATTTTAGTCATTTTTATCATCATTTTTGTCATTTTTGTCATTATTGTCATTATTGTCATTTTTGTCATTTTTGTCATTTTTGTCATTTTTGTCATTTTTGTCATTTTTGTCATTTTTGTCATTTTTGTCCTTTTTTGTCATTTTTGTCATTTTTGTCATTTTTGTCATTTTTGTCATTTTTGTCATTTTTGTAATTTTTGTCATTTTTGTCATTTTTGTCATTTTTGTCATTTTTGTCATTTTTGTCATTTTTGTCATTTTTGTCATTTTTGTCATTTTTGTCATTTTTGTCATTTTTGTCATTTTTGTCATTTTTGTCATTTTTGTCATTTTTGTCATTTTTGTATTTTTTTTCATTTTTGTCATTTTTGTCATTTTTGTCATTTTTGTCATTTTTGTCATTTTTGTCATTTTTGTCATTTTTGTCATTTTTGTCATTTTTGTCATTTTTGTCATTTTTGTCATTTTTGTCATTTTTGTCATTTTTGTCATTTTTGTCATTTTTGTCATTTTTGTCATTTTTGTAATTTTTGTAATTTTTGTAATTTTTGTCATTTTTGTCATTTTTGTCATTTTTGTCATTTTTGTCATTTTTGTCATTTTTGTCATTTTTGTCATTTTTGTCATTTTTGTAATTTTTGTAATTTTTGTAATTTTTGTAATTTTTGTAATTTTTGTAATTTTTGTAATTTTTGTAATTTTTGTAATTTTTGTAATTTTTGTAATTTTTGTAATTTTTGTAATTTTTGTAATTTTTGTCATTTTTATCATTTTTGTCATTTTGTCATTTTTGTCATTTTTGTCATTTTTGTCATTTTTGTCATTTTTGTCATTTTTGTCATTTTTGTCATTTTTGTCATTTTTGTCATTTTTGTCATTTTTGTCATTTTTGTCATTTTTGTCATTTATGTAATTTTTGTCATTTTTGTCATTTTTGTCATTTTTGTCATTTTTGTCATTTTTGTCATTTTTGTCATTTTTGTCATTTTTGTCATTTTTGTCATTTTTGTCATTTTTGTCATTTTTGTCATTTTTGTCATTTTTGTCATTTTTGTCATTTTTGTAATTTTTGTAATTTTTGTAATTTTTGTAATTTTTATAATTTTTGTAATTTTTGTAATTTTTGTAATTTTTGTAATTTTTGTAATTTTTGTAATTTTTGTAATTTTTGTCATATTTGTCATTTTTGTCATTTTTGTCATTTTTGTCATTTTTGTAATTTTTGTAATTTTTGTAATTTTTGTAATTTTTGTAATTTTTGTAATTTTTGTAATTTTTGTAATTTTTGTAATTTTTGTAATTTTTGTAATTTTTGTAATTTTTGTAATAGGTCTATTCCCGTACTTGCAGAATTGCAGAATTTCTGCAGCTTCTGCAGAATTCTGCAGCCAGCATAAGTCACTTTTTTGCAGCACGTTCCCGTACTTTTTAGCTTGCTCTCTTCATCTCTCTCTTTTGCAGAAGTTCTGCAAGTAGAGAAGCGGCAAAAAATTTGCCTGGGTAGCGCGTTGCAGTACTTTTTCTGCAACATTGTACACAGTTGAGTGGAGTTACTCAAATTGGGTATTATTTTTTTTATTATTTCAAAATATTTAAAAAAAATGGTTGATTAAAAAAAGTAATTGAAAGAAGTTTACCTATAGAACTGGGACATTGCAATGCAATGGGAATGCAGCACAATATTTTATTTGAAAAATTAGGATGTATTACTTATTAAGTAACTAGAAATTAATTATGCTTAGGTAGAAATCATATATTAGAAACAACTTAAAGAATTTACATTAGGTAACAATTTTACAAATGAGAGTGGCAGGTACGTTTAATAAACATGATTTGAAAAAAAGACAAACAAAGGTTTAATTTAGAAGGGACCAAAAATACATGTTTAGTAGCAGAATGTTTGAAAGATTATTCAGGATAACATAAATAAATTATGACTGGATGTCACATTAAATAACAACGGCGAAGCAGTAAAATTGACAAATAAAAAAATGATTACAAACTCAAAAATTTTGATACACATAAATTAAGCAATCTGGAAATTAAGAAATCCATGATTAAAAATATAAAAAAACTAATATTTCCACATCAAGAAACATTTAAAAAAACATTAAATCAGATATTTGAGAAATTTATAAATGCAATTTATAAATGCAAAAAAACAAAAAATCACAAATTCAAAGCTTAAAAAATCAAATAATTAAAAACCAAATATTTCAAAATGATTGAAGTTCAAAAAATCTTTATTTAAAAAATTCAAAATAAAAAAATGGTTGAAAAAATTCAAAATAAAATAACAAAGTTTTTTTTTAATATTTATGAGTTCAGAACACAACAAATTCAAAAGCTCAGTTGAAAATAATAAGATAGAAACATAAAGAAATTATAATTTCAAATACAAGTAAAATTAAAAAATTCTGCAAATCAACATTTTCAAAACTCAAATAAAAATAAAATAGGAACATTCAAAATTTTCATTCTTTAAATGCTCTAAATTTTAATTTCTAACCTAAAATATGACTTCAAAAAATGTGTATTTATTATGATTCAAGATGGCGTAGAAATTAAAAGTTCAAGAATTTATGAATTTAAGAATTTAAGAATTTAAGAATTTAAGAATTTAAGAATTTAAGATTTTAAGAATTTATGAATTTTAATTTCGACAAATAACATTTTTTTCTTGGTTAATATAAGAATACAAATTGGTAGCACCGTTAAAGGTATAATTTATTATTTGCCAATTAAACTTACTTGTTATTTAACACACATATTTAGTATATTCTGAGGTATATTCAAAAACAATTGAAGATCAAAAATTATTCCTAAACAAATATTTATTTGAAATTATTAAACTCAAAAGAAATGTGTCTTTTAAAAGTGTTTTAAAACAATTTGTTTCTTTAGTACAATTTTTTGTTGGGGTACTAGCCGTGCTGTCACACTATGGCTTAAGTTATCAATGTTTTATCAGGTAAAAATATAAACACTAAAAAAATCGCTATATCATTTACAAAAATGAACTAAGCCTGAAATCGTTTACATAAAAAAATCGTTCTCAATAAAACCAGAAATTAAAAAACTATCCCAAAATCATTTATTATTACAACTTATAATAAAATGCTTAATTTCACCCAACTTGCAGATTTTATGTAAGCGTGTAGCGAGGCGTGTAGTGAACATCCATCACACCAAATTGCAGTAACTTTTCAACAAGAAAGAGAAGAGAGAGCTTGCAGAAAAGTACGGGAACGGTTTTGCTGCAACTTCTACCTCTCTCACTGCAGAAGTTCTGCCTGAGAGAAAAGTTACTTTTGTTGCAGAAAAGTACGGGAACGCTTTGCTGCCGTTTTTGTGCAGAATTGCAGAATTCTGCAGTACGGGAATAGACCTAATTTTTGTCATTTTTGTCATTTTTGTCATTTTTGTCATTTTTGTCATTTTTGTCATTTTTGTCATTTGTGTCATTTTTGTCATTTTTGTCATTTTTGTCATTTTTATCATTTTTGTAATTTTTGTAATTTTTGTAATTTTTGTAATTTTTGTAATTTTTGTAATTTTTGTGATTTTTGTATTTTTTGTAATTTTTGTAATTTTTGTAATTTTTGTAATTTTTGTAATTTTTGTAATTTTTGTAATTTTTGTAATTTTTGTAATTTTTGTCATTTTTGTCATTTTTGTCATTTTTGTCATTTTTGCCATTTTTGTCATTTTTGCCATTTTTGTCATTTTTGTCATTTTTGTCATTTTTGTCATTTTTGTCATTTTTGTCATTTTTGTCATTTTTGTCATTTTTGTCATTTTTGTCATTTTTGTCATTTTTGTCATTTTTGTCATTTTTGTCATTTTTGTCATTTTTGTCATTTTTGTCATTTTTGTCATTTTTGTCATTTTTGTCATTTTTGTCATTTTTGTCATTTTTGTCATTTTTGTCATTTTTGTCATTTTTGTCATTTTTGTCATTTTTGTCATTTTTGTCATTTTTGTCATTTTTGTCATTTTTGTCATTTTTGTCATTTTTGTCATTTTTGTCATTTTTGTCATTTTTGTCATTTTTGTCATTTTTGTCATTTTTGTCATTTTTGTAATTTTTGTAATTTTTGTAATTTTTGTAATTTTTGTAATTTTTGTAATTTTTGTAATTTTTGTAATTTTTGTAATTTTTGTAATTTTTGTAATTTTTGTAATTTTTGTAATTTTTGTAATTTTTGTAATTTTTGTAATTTTTGTAATTTTTGTCATATTTGTCATTTTTGTCATTTTTGTCATTTTTGTCATTTTTGTAATTTTTGTAATTTTTGTAATTTTTGTAATTTTTGTAATTTTTGTAATTTTTGTCATTTTTGTCATTTTTGTCATTTTTGTCATTTTTGTCATTTTTGTCATTTTTGTCATTTTTGTCATTTTTGTCATTTTTGTCATTTTTGTCATTTTTGTCATTTTTGTCATTTTTGTCATTTTTATCATTTTTGTAATTTTTGTAATTTTTGTAATTTTTGTAATTTTTGTAATTTTTGTAATTTTTGTAATTTTTGTAATTTTTGTAATTTTTGTAATTTTTGTAATTTTTGTAATTTTTGTAATTTTTGTAATTTTTGTAGTTTTTGTAATTTTTGTAGTTTTTGTAATTTTTGTAATTTTTGTAATTTTTGTAATTTTTGTCATTTTTGTCATATTTGTCATTTTTGTCATTTTTGTCATTTTTTGCCATTTTTGTCATTTTTGTCATTTTTGTCATTTTTGTCATTTTTGTCATTTTTATCATTTTTGTAATTTTTGTAATTTTTGTAATTTTTGTAATTTTTGTAATTTTTGTAATTTTTGTAATTTTTGTAATTTTTGTAATTTTTGTAATTTTTGTAATTTTTGTAATTTTTGTAATTTTTGTAATTTTTGTAATTTTTGTAATTTTTGTAATTTTTGTAATTTTTGTAGTTTTTGTAATTTTTGTAGTTTTTGTAATTTTTGTAATTTTTGTAATTTTTGTAATTTTTGTCATTTTTGTCATATTTGTCATTTTTGTCATTTTTGTCATTTTTTGCCATTTTTGTCATTTTTGTCATTTTTGTCATTTTTGTCATTTTTGTCATTTTTGTCATTTTTGTCATTTTTGTCATTTTTGTCATTTTTGTCATTTTTGTCATTTTTGTCATTTTTGTCATTTTTGTCATTTTTGTCATTTTTGTCATTTTTGTCATTTTTGTCATTTTTGTCATTTTTGTCATTTTTGTCATTTTTGTCATTTTTGTCATTTTTGTCATTTTTGTCATTTTTGTCATCTTTGTCATTTTTGTCATTTTTGTCATTTTTGTCATTTTTGTCATTTTTGTCATTTTTGTCATTTTTGTAATTTTTGTTATTTTTGTATTTTTTGTAATTTTTGTCATTTTTGTCATTTTTGTCATTTTTGTCAATTTCAACAATTTTTGTCAATTTCAACATTGAACAATTTTAACAATTTTGACAAATTTGACAATTTTGGCAATTTGGACAATTTTGACAATTTTGACAATTTTGACAATTTTGACAATTTTGACAATTTTGACAATTTTGACAATTTTGACAATTTTGACAATTTTGACAATTTTGACAATTTTGACAATTTTGACAGTTTTGACAATTTTGACAATTTTGACAATTATGACAATTTTGACAATTTTGACAATTTTGACAATTATGACAATTTTGACAATTTTGACAATTTTGACAATTTTGACAATTTTGACAATTTTGACAATTTTGACAATTTTGACAATTTTGACAATTTTGACAATTTTGACAATTTTGACAATTTTGACAATTTTGACAATTTTGACAATTTTGACATTTTTTGTTGTGTTGTGTTGTGTTGTGTTGTGTTGTGTTGTGTTGTGTTGTGTTGTGTTGTGTTGTGTTGTGTTGTGTTGTGTTGTGTTGTGTTGTGTTGTGTTGTGTTGTGTTGTGTTGTGTTGTGTTGTGTTGTGTTGTGTTGTGTTGTGTTGTGTTGTGTTGTGTTGTGTTGTGTTGTGTTGTGTTGTGTTGTGTTGTGTTGTGTTGTGTTGTGTTGTGTTGTGTTGTGTTGTGTTGTGTTGTGTTGTGTTGTGTTGTGTTGTGTTGTGTTGTGTTGTGTTGTGTTGTGTTGTGTTGTGTTGTGTTGTGTTGTGTTGTGTTGTGTTGTGTTGTGTTGTGTTGTGTTGTGTTGTGTTATTATTTGAATGGAATTTCTATTGAATAATCATTACTAAAAGCTTAAACACACTTTCTGAATTTCACAACCCACATCAAACGGAAACCATCTAGAACATTCATGTGGTCAATCTGTTTGTTTTGGGTGAGCCAAATTATATTGCATTCATGTTGGCATCTTGGTGATACACACAAATGAAAGGAAGCTGAACGCTTTGATTTTTTTCAAAAGCTTCTATTGTCAGGATTGAATTCAACAGTGTGAGGTTGCAATCAAGCCGCAGCTTATTTAGGTTTGGGTGTAACTTTTACATGAAAGGTTAAACCGTTCAGAATGAAACTTTAACCTTGTTGACATTTCAATTGTTCAGAAATCTGATGTTGCAGCAGTAATAGATCGAATTGTGCCCTTCCCAACACAAGTGAGGTATTTACATTGGCTGCGGTTGTGTGCCATATTGTGTTTATTGATTATTTACTGAACCATTATGACCACACCCACCCACACAAGCGGTTCTGTGAGGGCCCTCCAGCGAGACCACAATCGTGCATTGAGAAAGGACAATGCGCATATATGCTTATGCAAATGGACCTTTAATTAGCTGTAAACACCAATAATGGTCTATTGATACGCCGGTTGAGCTGTAATCGATGATGATTGTGACGATTGTGTCGACGTGTGTGTGTGGGAACGGAACGGTTTGTTGCATCTGGTCACGTGACCACGTGAATCTGATGTGCGTGAAATCACCAAACCTTCGACGCCACCAATTAGTCACTTGACTGCTGATGCTGCTACTGCTACTCGTTGATGCTACCGGAATAAGAGATAATTGCTCGTTACAGGGAAATTGGTTGGTGCAACGATCCTGCACTTCAATAAATTGGCTGAGGCTCTGGAAAATGTTCAACAGTTCAACAACACTCATCATAACATGTTGGAGATATTCAATGGATTAAATTAATTGAATTGAAAAAAAATATATTTGAATCTGGAAAATAGTAAAGATTTTTCTTAAAATTGTTCAAACAATTTTAAAAATATTTTTTTAAAGCGATTGACCTGAAAGTCTTCAAGACTTGAATGTCTTCAAGACTTGAAAGTCTCCAAGACTTGAACGTCTCCAAGACTTGAAAGTCTCCAAGACTTGAAAGTCTCCAAGACTTGAAAGTCTCCAAGACTTGAAAGTCTCCAAGACTTGAAAGTCTCCAAGACTTGAAAGTCTCCAAGACTTGAAAGTCTCCAAGACTTGAAAGTCTCCAAGACTTGAAAGTCTCCAAGACTTGAAAGTCTCCAAGACTTGAAAGTCTCCAAGACTTGAAAGTCTCCAAGACTTGAAAGTCTCCAAGACTTGAAAGTCTCCAAGACTTGAAAGTCTCCAAGACTTGAAAGTCTCCAAGACTTGAAAGTCTCCAAGACTTGAAAGTCTCCAAGACTTGAAAGTCTCCAAGACTTGAAAGTCTCCAAGACTTGAAAGTCTCCAAGACTTGAAAGTCTCCAAGACTTGAAAGTCTCCAAGACTTGAAAGTCTCCAAGACTTGAAAGTCTCCAAGACTTGAAAGTCTCCAAGACTTGAAAGTCTCCAAGACTTGAAAGTCTCCAAGACTTGAAAGTCTCCAAGACTTGAAAGTCTCCAAGACTTGAAAGTCTCCAAGACTTGAAAGTCTCCAAGACTTGAAAGTCTCCAAGACTTGAAAGTCTCCAAGACTTGAAAGTCTCCAAGACTTGAAAGTCTCCAAGACTTGAAAGTCTCCAAGACTTGAAAGTCTCCAAGACTTGAAAGTCTCCAAGACTTGAAAGTCTCCAAGACTTGAAAGTCTCCAAGACTTGAAAGTCTCCAAGACTTGAAAGTCTCCAAGACTTGAAAGTCTCCAAGACTTGAAAGTCTCCAAGACTTGAAAGTCTCCAAGACTTGAAAGTCTCCAAGACTTGAAAGTCTCCAAGACTTGAAAGTCTCCAAGACTTGAAAGTCTCCAAGACTTGAAAGTCTCCAAGACTTGAAAGTCTCCAAGACTTGAAAGTCTTCAAGACTTGCAAGTCTTCAAGACTTGAAAGTCTCCAAAACTAGAAAGATTTATTTTTTCTTCAGCTAAACAAACCTTCCGGAAGGGTCATTGCCATCGTCCAAACACAGCTTTCCGCTGGGCAAATTACCAAACGACACACGTGATGCAGTGCACCTTGGGTTGAGCATTTTCTTTCACAACAATTTTATGCATATGAATAACACATGCACACAAAGCCGCCAGGTTGTGGCTTTTCTTGTTTTTCCCTACTAGCATGCACTTTTTCAGAAGGGGGGGTTTGTGGCGTCGGTTGCTGTGGTGTAAGTTCATGGACCTGGCTTTTCTTTGCTCGAAACCTGTATGAACTGACAGACGATGGTGTGAAAAATGAAAGGAAAACAGAAACAGGTGGGCTCATTTTACATAGCCTGAAAAATGAAGCAAGGACAGGGGAAAATCGTGTGAATTATGCAACGTTTTGGAATTGTTGTGCTCTGATGAAAAAGGATTTTAAGTTTATTTAGGAATTGAAAAAAAGAGTGCCTGAAATTTTAATTTCTTAAACCTTCACGAACAAAATGGTTCCTCATCTAATGAATAACAATTTTACGCCTCAAGAATAAATCCAAATAAAACAACCCCAAAGTAATTATAACTGCCATCTAAATCGCTCGTAAGCCCTTTGGAGCCCCCAAGCCGTTTTTGATACACTTTGACAAGAACCATAAAAATGCGAACCGTGCAGCAGCAGCACCAACAACTTCCTCGTTTCCCCCAAAATATCACACTCTCAGATCAAGAAAACCTCCAGCAATAAAATCTCATCACCTTGTTTCGACTCAGCTTCCGCGTGACACGTGCGTGCGTGCGTCCCTCACTGCTGTCGCACACACACGTGTCCCAGAAAAATTCGCTGAATTTGAGCTAAAATCAAATCTCGACATCAGCGGTGACGACGACGTCTTTCCCATAATGGATGATGCGAAGAAAGTTGGTTGTTAGCCGTTCTCTGCGATTTCGAAATTCCAATTTTGTTTTGGCTTTTGGCGTTTTGGTGTTTTGGCGTTTTGGCGTTTTGGCGATTTGGCGTTTTGGCGATTTGGCGTTTTGGCGTTTTGGTGTTTTGGCATTTTGGCGTTTTGGCGTTTTGTCGTTTTGGCGTTTTGGCGTTTTGGCGTTTTGGCGTTTTGATGTTTTGGCGTTTTGGCGTTTTGGCGTTTTGGCGTTTTGGCTTTTGGCGTTTTGGCGTTTTGGCCTTTTGGCTTTTTCTGGCCAACATTGTTTGAGCAAATTCTGCACAATTAGGAAATGTGTCACTTTCCATGAGAACCACCGTGTTTCTTTTTACGATGCTGACGACTGGTGAAACCGAAAGGAAAGATCTCCGCTTTTGATGAGCCGAACTTTAGGCAATTTCGAAGAACACACACGCGACACGTAGTCGGAGCTCACTTCCAAAGGGAAGGCATAAATTTAGGCGCAAGGGGCAGCAGGAGCAGGCTCAAGCCCGGAGCAGAATTCCAAATCATCATCGCAATTTGAGTGAGTCGGAAAGCCCTCGTGACACGAACTCACGCGCGCGTGCTGGAGAAAAAGGCAAAACTTTTGGCGCCTTTTATTACCTCGTGACAGTTGATGGACTGCGATTGCTCCGCGCGATGTCACCTCAGTGCAGCGGAAAAAAATTGTCACACTCGGTGAAGCTCGTCTCGTAAATAAAAGCTCCTCTCTGGTAAGAACCTCAAACATCACTGGGATTTTGGTGCGCTTGGTATGACTTGTAACTTTTCCGGTATCGTAAATGTTCTTTGATTTTTTTTTTGTTTTGCTGTTCTTTTTTGATGGCACCTCGCAAAGACATCAAACTATCGTCAAAGTGAGAGATTAGAAGCCATTAACGTGTACTTATCGTGGCACGCACGAATGTTGGCACTCATGAGCGCAGCAGCTTTTATTGCCGGAGATTATGAGCCAATTTTGGAGCGCATTTGGCAGGTTGTGATAAGATGGCGGAATTGTGCGCCAAACAACAATAAAATCTTAAATGTGAAGATGGCTATTCTTATAACATAATTTATATATTTAAAAGGTACTAAATTGGCTTTCGGAAATTTGGTAAAAGCAAACACCAATTTTGTTTCATCTGGGACGTTTTCGTTTTTATAGAACCTTTTTCTAGATTGAAAAAGTTGGCATACTGAATGAGAAGTTTAAGAAAAATTTAAGCGTCTTTTTTAAATATTGTTTTTGTAATATTGAATTTAAAGAACTCATCAAAAGCGATGGTTTACTTACTAACTAACTTATATTTACTAAATATATCGTGGCAGCTCACAAAATTTGACAGTCCTCTTTGCGCATCTCAAAATTTTGAACCTAATTCGTCTCGTCTTACTCATTTTAATTTTTAAATTTTCAGGAGAGATTGAAAACCAACTGTTAAGTGGATCTAATAAATTTTCTGTTATATGACATTTTGTGATTCTCTACATGTGACCCCTTAAATGAGGGGGCAAACAAATTATTATTGGTTAAAATTTAAATTTTCAAATAACGTTACTTAATCCACCTGCAGGTGGATCTATCTTTTTTACAACAGACTCATCTTTTGTACACAGAAAAAAATCAATTCCAGTAATCGTGAATTAAGTTCACGAATGTGAGATCCACGAAGGAATTTATTCATTAGTATGGTGCATTTGCACCATAAACGTGAATATATTCCTTCGTGGTTCTCATAATCGTGAACTGACTTCACGGTTTCGAGAATTGATTTTTTTCTGTGTAGGTCAGTGTTATACTTGGTACCGTCAGTGCGGGTGACTATGGGTCAAAAAACGAAACACCTCGCGTAATTTTTTAATAACAAAAACAATTTAAATAACATCGAAAATCTTTCAACGTAGATTTTTTCTTAAATAGTTTACTAACATATGGTGGATTTTAATTAACACTACCTTAAATGCCAAAAGTTTTAAAATTGACCCAATCTCACCCCTTAGAGGGGGTGACATTGGGTCAAATGAAACTAAAATGATGCTCAAATACCATGATATGGTAAAAACAAGTCATCCAACAGTGTTTCTTGTTCAAGGGAATCGTATTGACATACTACAATGTTTGAAGTGGAGATTTTCAAACATTTGAGTAGTTTTCGAGCAATTCCAACAAAAATATTAGAAAAATGATTTTTCGAGAAGTAATTTTTGGTCAAAAACGTACCTCAACTTTAGACAGCTGAGCAATTCTCTACTAGAGCGTCCAATTTCCCGGGGTTACAATTTTCCCGGGAAACGGGAAATTTTTAGCCAATTTCCCGGGAATTCCCGGGAAATTTTAAATTTATTGAAAATTGTTATAATCTTGGTTTTAATTAATATTATGCAACAAAATTGTATAGGACATCTACATTAATGGTTTAAATAAGTGTGAAGATTAATAAACAGCTTGACTGCATGTAAAAAATCATTTAACTACAAGAAAATGTATTTTGTATTTTTTGATGAGAAATTTTAAACTTGCCCCTGTGACCAGTTTATTGAAATGAGAAAAAATGCAGAAATTATGTTTTTCATGACAAATACTAGTTTCAGCTGTCTGAGCCACTGTAATTCTAGGCAACCGCTACATAGGTCATCCTTGTGGCCCTGTTGGTTATCATATCAAATCACATCAAATTAAATCAAATACTACACCCAAAATTCCGAGTCGAGAGAATCGTTCCCTTAAAATTTATTGAGGGCTCAGCGCAAAAATCGAGGGAATAATGCTATCAACTCACACCACCATAACAAATGAGTTCATTCGTTGATTGAAACAATAAATCTCCAACAAGTGTCATTCATCGACATCTGACCAATCCTTGGTCACCAAGCTGTGGTGTCCGAGGCAGTTAAGTCATTGGGTTAGTATGTCAAAGGTCTCTGGTTCGATTCCCGTTGTTGACGCTTTTGGTTTTTTGTTTTGACGGATGAACTTTTTTTGCAAATGAACCTCGAGAGAATAATTCTCTCGCCCATCTCGAGCTGTGTTCTCTGTGTCCGTGAATGGTACCACTATTCTCTCGACTCGAGGCCATTATTCTCTCGGACGAGCGCTGCCCAGTTTTGGGTGTAGTTTCAGCTCTTGAATAAATGGTAAAGCTTTTTAGTGTTGGTTTTTTTTCTAAAAAACCTAACGTTTTCAAATATTTGAAGCAAGCTTTGAATATAATTTTGCATTTTTTTAAGAACAAACAATAGAAAGTAATTTTTCATTGTTTTTTTGTATTATTTTGCAACATGATTTAAATTATACGATAAATTAACATCATTCCACAAAAAAATCTATTTTTTCACATTTGACCCTCTAACACCTGTTGCTGCACCAGTGCTCCATAATTCTTTTACCTCAAATTGTAATTTTTTTAGTACTGGGTATACAACCAATTGAATTAATTCTTTTTGCACAAATTCGATTTTCATCTCATTTGATCATGGTAAACAAAAACGTAAAAAAATCTCAATTTGAATTTGGAGGCAAGTAGTTAATATTGTTTTGATGAAATAGCATCAATCTGTTAAAAGCTTACCTAATTGTAATAATTTAATACTCATTAAGCAAGATCTATTTCCAGTTGGTTCAAAAATTTATATTATCAGAAATAATTCTGATATCATAATTTTTGATAATCTGATTTATTATATATAAACCAAACAATACATTTAATTGAACAAAATCATGTTGAGTTTGTTCATTTATTATTTTTCAGGGCAATTTCAAAAAATAGTTCCGAAAATTTTAGAAAATGTAAACTTCCGCTAGAATTCCGGGAATTCCCGGGAAATTTACAAATTTCCCGGGAAACGAGAAATATTTTTTTTCGGGAAATCCCGGGAATTCCCGGGATTTTTTTCCCGGGACGGGAAATTGGACGCTCTAATTCTCTACGAAATCGGTCTTTTTCTATTTTTTTTTTATTCCGACTGAAACTTTTTTGGTGCCATCGATATGCCAAAAGAAGCAATTTTGCATCATTAGTTTGCTCATATAATTTTCCATACAAATTTGGCTGCTTACCATACAAAAATGATGCATGAAAATTCAAAAATCTGTATCTTTTGGTGGAATTTTTTTATCGATTTGGTGTCTTCGGCAAAGTTGTAGGTATGAATAAGGACCACACTGAAAAAAATGATATACAGTAAAAAAAAATTGGTGATTTTTTATTTAATATTTTGTCACTAAAACTTGATTTGCAAAGAAACACTATTTTTATTATTTTTTTTATATGTTTTAGAGGACATCAAATGCCAACTTTTCAGAAATTTCCAGGTTGTGCAAAAAATCTTTGAGAGAGTTATGATTTTTTGAATCAATGAGCATGAGCATGAGCATGAGCATGAGAGATCACCCATGGTTGCCCCTCCGTTGCTGAACAGAACCGTAATATCCTTTCAGCACTACTGATTATAGGCTTCGACGATCTAGTGGTGCTTTCCTTATCAACAGAATGTATGAATGCGCTGAAAAGATAAAACACCATGATTGCTAAAGCTAGATCAGTTGCGAATAGGTAACAGTCATTGGCCACCAACGGCGCCCGCCATGTCAGTTTGTAGATCTCGATTTTAAGGGACGGGAATGTTATTTAGCGCAGGTTGCTACTAGGGCAGCTGATTTACTCTGTGCTTACATCCTACAAGCGCCAGGAACCTGAAAATTTGTTAGTAGGGTAAGGTATTTGGTCAGGATTCACCACAGAAGATGATGATGCGACCCAAAATCAAAATGTTTGTTGAAAGGTATTATGAATTATTCTCAAAGCAAGCAATCGGATGAGGCATTTCCCGTTTATCTGTTGTTAAATTTTAATTGAAATGGTTTAGTCTTAGACAGCCGGCTGTGGAAAGATAGAACCAAAATCATGTGAAATTAATGAATGAAGGATTAAACAGTGCAATTTTTAACTTGAGATGATTGTACTAGTTTTAAATGATTGATGTTTAGTAAGGTACTGATTAACGTTGCGAACAACGAGTTACAATGTTTATCGAGCTGAAATGGTATTAATCTACTCATTGAAAAGTTCCAGCGACAGAATTGGGCGAAAAGTTCACCGCCTGGAGATCGCGAGTTGGCGCGAGCGAATGAACACCGCGAAAAAAGATTCAGGGGTGCATTGGAGTTAAATGATTATTTCGTCATTCGGTTTAATTAGAAAATAATATTTTTTTCGTAAATATAGCTACTATGAAGCGATGTAATTCATTTTTACAGTAAATTAGGTATTGTTAAATCAAATTTGACCATTTAAACGCACCAGAATGGCAAAATTTTAATACAACAGTGTTTGCCAATTTGACCGTTTTACCCCCAATTTCCCAAGTAGAACAAAAGAAAAGTTCATCCGCGGTCTGTCAGCAGCGCGCTGTTTTGTTTGCTGGATCAACATTTGGAAATGTCGAACGTTGAAGATTGGTCTAAGTTTGTTTTTTACAAGGGGTTTGAAACTCTTAGAGCTATCATTAGTATGTTAACCAGTATATCAAAATGTATGTTAGTATACTTATTATTTCCTTTACATATCACCAGTATACTTATCAATATACTGAGAGTATCTTAATATACTAGCAGTTTATTGCTTTTCGGTTAGTATACTAACAAGTATACTGGAATATCGTTAGTATACTCAGTATTCTTGAGTAATATTAGAGTTTCCAGCCCCTTGGTTTTTTATGCTTAACACTGCAAATATGAAATTTACCGGAAGTTCCGGATTACCGAAAACGTTGCCCCCGAAAAAGCCCCTGGTGGATTAAAAAAACCTTCTCCTCAAATCAAATGCAACTGGAAGCAACCCGCTCAGTGCATAGAACCCTCGCCAGAGCTAGTTTTACTGATTGGAACCAAGAATTAGCCACCCTTACCTTTCATTTACCGCCAGAACTTCAAATAGTCGGCTAATTTCCATTTTTTGAGCGACGTTCCTTCAACGTTCGACATTTCCAAATGTTGATCCAGCAAACAAAACAGCGCGCTGCTGACAGACCGCGGATGAACTTTTCTTTTGTTCTACTAGGGAAATTGGGGGTAAAACGGTCAAATTGGCAAACATTGTATTAAAATTTTGCCATTCTGGTGCGTTTAAATGGTCAAATTTGCAAATCGAACTCAGTTATGATTTTTTGAATCAATACTGATTTTTTCAAAAAATTGAAAAATTGGTCGCAAACATTTTTTAACTTCATTTTTTGATGTAAAATCAAACTTGCAATCTTTAGTGAAATTTTGATAAAGTGCGCCGTTTTCAAGTTAAATCCATTTTTAAGTGACTTTTTGAAAATAGTCGCAATTTGCCTTTTTTTTAAATAAGTTCACATGTTTGCCCACTTTTGAAAAAAATATTTTTGAAAAGCTGAGAAAATAGGCAAGAAAACCGTGACGTAGCAAATGAACTCAAAGAACTCAGTATTCATTTTGTGAGTGCCATTTGAGTGGTTTGACAGGTGTCAAATCGGGACTTAGCATTTTTTTGAATTTGAATTTGCTTCCGATTACGCGAAACGTCATAATCCGAGTTTTTTTTTCGTATTAGTGCCCGTGTGCTTGTCCGTGCTTCTGGCCGTGTTCGTGTACGTGCACCTGACCACGTAGGTGCCTGTTCCTGGTCGTTCCCGTGGCCGTGCTCTAGGCCGTGTCCTTGTCCGGACTCCTGCCCGTGTTCGTGCCCGTGCTTCTGGCCGTTTTCGTGTCCCTGGCCGTGTAGGTGCCTGTTCCTGGCCATTCCCGTGGCCGTGTCCTTGCCGTGTTCCTGGCCGTGTTTGTGTCCATGCGAAACGGAACAACCGGAACAAAATTATAATTTTAAATGCTAAGTCCCGGAACTGACACCTGTCAAAAAAGTTCATTCGGTTGTTTACCTTTGAGGTTAAGTTCCGAGCTTTTCTCCTTTATAGAGGAGAAAATCGTGACGTCAGAAATGAACTCAAATCACTCAAAGTTCATTTTGTGAGTGACTTTAACATTTTGGCCTAGTTTGACAGCTACCTCGTTCCCAGGTTTTCTGTGGGAGAGAAAAGGAGGCGAATACTTTATGAAAATCATACCTGTCAAAATTCCTAGCCTCAAAATTTTGTCGCGAGTTGCTTTTCTCCTCTATACTCTATGTTTTGAATTTTTGAAATTTGTTGATACGACCCTTAGTTGCTGAGATATTGCCATGCAAAGGTTTAAAAACAGGAAAGTTGATGTTTTCTAAGTCCCACCCAAACAACACACCATTTTCTAATGTCGATATCTCAGCAACTAATGGTCCGATTTTCAATGTTAAAATATGAATCATTCGTGAAATTTTCCGATCTTTTCGAAAAAAATATTTTCAAAATTTTTAAACCAAGACTAACATTTTAAAAGGCCGTAATATTGAATGTTTGGCCCTTTTGAAATGTTAGTCTTGGTTTAAAAATTGAAAATATTTTGACCAGTTTGTGCAACAAAATTTGAACCCATTTTACAAGACATGAATGCCACAAAAGTGGTCAAATGTAGTTTTTGAGTTTTTTTTTTTTTGACTGGAAAGAGAGAGAAATTGACATAATAGAAGAGCGAAAGAATTGGTGTTGGTTGCGTCGGAGACATGGAACAAATGTCATACGATTACCCAGTAGAAACAGATCACGTTCTAAGAGGTCGCCTCTCAGCACGGTGGTTTGGTTCCGTTGGCAGATCGGTGATGCGTTCTCACGGTATGAGATAGAACGGGGTTCAATTCCCCGGCGGAATACAGTGCACATTTTTTTCGCAAAATATCTTCTTTATTCAATGTTTATCACTTTCAAATGTTTCTCACCATGAGACTCTAATTGTAAAATATCTATAATTAAATAAAATCTTAAAAACACAAGTGTATCGTCTTCTTCGATTTTTGATAGGATTTAGAAATATAAATAAGGCCATTGCAAATTTTAACTTATCCCTTTGACATTTTTGCATATAATCATACTAAAAATATAAAATTTTCAAGATTTTTTTTTTCTTTGGTAACATTCAGAGTTGCATTTTACAAATGCATTGAGCATGCATTTTTATTTGTTGAAATCAGCATTCATTTTTATTTTTGTTAAATATCCATGATTGTTAATTTTTTTTGAATAGCTTGATTTTTTCAAACTTCTTAAACATGATTGATTCATTTGAATTTAAATTTTTTTTTATTTGTTTCTGTGATTTTTAAGCGTAGTTTCCTAAATTTTTTGGATTTCATTAAACAGCAATTCCCCACGAAAACAGCACAATTCGCTTCGCTAGGAGACGGTGATTTTAGCGGATTGCAGACTGAATTTTCGCCATGTGATGTGATGATTGTCTCAGCCCAAGTTGCCTAGAAATCGATAATTGGGAATAGAACCAATTCCACCTGAACTATAGTTATATAGTATAGATAGATTCTCACCACCATGGCAGCCGTCCATTACCGGCCGCTCCCATTTCCACCGCGCACCTGGGACAACGAAAGGGATTTGGAAGACGGGGACCCATATTTTTTTGTTTGGCCATTAGGGTGACCTACGCCGTGTTAGGGTGGCCCAAAAAATGTCAATTTTCGACGATTTTCACAAAAATAGCTTATTTTAATATAGGGTAGAGGACCCAGTTTTCGCCCTGCTCCAGTTTTCACCCACCTACTGGATTTAATATGTATTTAGCAAACTCATACCGTTTTTTGGTTGAATTTATTATGCAGGTTTACATATTCATTAATTTCTAGTACTAATTGAAACTTTCCCAATGAATTTCTATTGTTTATTAAGTTTTTATAAGCTTTCCAAAAAAAAAAACCTTACTGCAGCCGCCATATTTTTGTCAATTTAGACTACAGCGGGTAATAATGCTAATGAGGGAAAACAGCTCATTTTGTCCGAAAATAATGTGAATGAATAATTCATTAGTTCACTTTAAGTCTGAATTTCATGAAAATCTAGTGATTTACCTGTTTTAAACGTTTACCAAAGGTTATTTCAATAATATAAAGTGGGCGATTTCTGGGGTCATGAAAAAACATTCGATCCAATTTTCGACCTGGGCGAAATCTAGTATTGTGTTTTAAGATTTTATCTAGAACCAGTTTTCGTTTACCATAAAAACTTGTGTGCTTGAAAATATATTTGGAACATTCTTGATTATTTTTAAAGGTTTAATAATCATTTTAATTACTTTCATTCATAAAGGGTTTTGGTTCAAATGTTGTAACTACTGGTTACTGGTACATAGGAGAACAAATTTAGCAGAGGATGGAGAAGTGGTTACACATGTGCTTTAATATTTTTATTAAGAGGTACTCGATGTTTTATATTGAGTCAATTCGGGAGCAAATGACCCATAGGGTTAAAGCTCCCCTAACAAAATCAACAACAACATTTAGCTAATTGTAACTGTGTGCCCTTTTCTTGGGTGAACAGTAGCCTGTCCCATTTTGAGGTCATGTCGAGGAATTTCAGGTGCTCACTTCTTAAATGGTAGATTATGATGTTAGGAACAATGTTTTCTTAGACAAGAAAAAATAATAAAATACTTTCTCGCACCCCCTAGTCGATTTACTGAAAAAAGTCACTTTTTTGAACAAATTTTCTAAAATCGCTTGGAATCAATACAAAAACTGTTTCGATCAGGTGTGTATTATCTTCAAACGATAGGTTTTTGTCCATAGATTAAGATGCACTATCAATATTGGACGAAAATTTAAGTTTTTGGACTCTCCCAGGCGGATTTGTGTCGAAAAAATCGCATTTTTTCGAAACTTTTTTCAGAAATGTTCATTTAATTCAGGGTAGCCTATTTTTCCCAGTAAAACCAATACGTGCAGCTTGTAGGAAATTTCATGGCGAACATTTTTCTCTATGAGAAAATGCAATTTCGACACTCCAGAGCCAAGATATTTGAGTTTTAGTGAGGAAAAAAGTGCCAATTTTCAAAATTTCTCAGAATTCTGAAGCAAGGCCTACTCTGCCGTTTTACGGCGATATGATGTATACGCCATTTTGGACATTTTCAATTTTATTGTACAGTCTGATAAAGAATCTTAAAAGCTACCTCCTGACGAAAGAATTTTTCAAAAAACTGCTCTGGGGCCCATTTTATTAAGCAAACAAACAATGATGTATACGCCAATTTTACTCATCATGATGTATGTATACATTGAGAATTGATAGAAGTCAAATTCAATACTGTTTGAATGTTGATTTGAGGTTTTGGGACCAAATCAAGATTGGGCAATATTTCATTACATTATTTCGATTTAATTCTTAAGGGGACGTCCATTAGGCATCATCCATAAAGTACGTCACGTTCTGAGGGAAGAGGGGGGTTTTGAGAAAGCGTGACGTTGCGTGTTAAAAGCATAGGGAAATCGTGACAAAGGGGGGTGGAGTACATTTTGGCTGATTTTAATGTGACGTACTTAATGGATGACACCTTATCCACATCCATGTAGACACTTTTTTGAAAATTCTAGACCCACCCACCTCCCTTGCTAACAATTGCTCATGCAAAAAATGTGTTTATGGAGCAGAGACAATCGCTAAGGGAGCGTTATTTTATTACGTAACGCAAAAAATCGGATTTTTAGACCTCCCCCCCCCGTAACAAAATGTTCATACAAATTTTAAAATTTTTGTATGGAGCGTAACACGGCCTCTGACCCCCTCCCCCCAACTGCGTTATGTAATAAAAGAACGCTCCCTAATACCTTCCCCCCCCCTTAAAGTATCAACGTGGACAATGCATTACGGGATCCACTCAGCATTCAAAATAGCTGGCACAAAAAATAAAGCCAGCTTTGATCGAGCAATGTATACATTAGCCTGTCCCATTTTGAGGTCATGTCGAGGAATTTCAGGTGCTCACTTCTTAAATGGTAGATTATGATGTTAGGAACAATGTTTTCTTAGACAAGAAAAAATAATAAAATACTTTCTCGCACCCCCTAGTCGATTTACTGAAAAAAGTCACTTTTTTGAACAAATTTTCTAAAATCGCTTGGAATCAATACAAAAACTGTTTCGATCAGGTGTGTATTATCTTCAAACGATAGGTTTTTGTCCATAGATTAAGATGCACTATCAATATTGGACGAAAATTTAAGTTTTTGGACTCTCCCAGGCGGATTTGTGTCGAAAAAATCGCATTTTTTCGAAACTTTTTTCAGAAATGTTCATTTAATTCAGGGTAGCCTATTTTTCCCAGTAAAACCAATACGTGCAGCTTGTAGGAAATTTCATGGCGAACATTTTTCTCTATGAGAAAATGCAATTTCGACACTCCAGAGCCAAGATATTTGAGTTTTAGTGAGGAAAAAAGTGCCAATTTTCAAAATTTCTCAGAATTCTGAAGCAAGGCCTACTCTGCCGTTTTACGGCGATATGATGTATACGCCATTTTGGACATTTTCAATTTTATTGTACAGTCTGATAAAGAATCTTAAAAGCTACCTCCTGACGAAAGAATTTTTCAAAAAACTGCTCTGGGGCCCATTTTATTAAGCAAACAAACAATGATGTATACGCCAATTTTACTCATCATGATGTATGTATACATTGAGAATTGATAGAAGTCAAATTCAATACTGTTTGAATGTTGATTTGAGGTTTTGGGACCAAATCAAGATTGGGCAATATTTCATTACATTATTTCGATTTAATTCTTAAGGGGACGTCCATTAGGCATCATCCATAAAGTACGTCACGTTCTGAGGGAAGAGGGGGGTTTTGAGAAAGCGTGACGTTGCGTGTTAAAAGCATAGGGAAATCGTGACAAAGGGGGGTGGAGTACATTTTGGCTGATTTTAATGTGACGTACTTAATGGATGACACCTTATCCACATCCATGTAGACACTTTTTTGAAAATTCTAGACCCACCCACCTCCCTTGCTAACAATTGCTCATGCAAAAAATGTGTTTATGGAGCAGAGACAATCGCTAAGGGAGCGTTATTTTATTACGTAACGCAAAAAATCGGATTTTTAGACCTCCCCCCCCCGTAACAAAATGTTCATACAAATTTTAAAATTTTTGTATGGAGCGTAACACGGCCTCTGACCCCCTCCCCCCAACTGCGTTATGTAATAAAAGAACGCTCCCTAATACCTTCCCCCCCCCTTAAAGTATCAACGTGGACAATGCATTACGGGATCCACTCAGCATTCAAAATAGCTGGCACAAAAAATAAAGCCAGCTTTGATCGAGCAATGTATACATTAGCCTGTCCCATTTTGAGGTCATGTCGAGGAATTTCAGGTGCTCACTTCTTAAATGGTAGATTATGATGTTAGGAACAATGTTTTCTTAGACAAGAAAAAATAATAAAATACTTTCTCGCACCCCCTAGTCGATTTACTGAAAAAAGTCACTTTTTTGAACAAATTTTCTAAAATCGCTTGGAATCAATACAAAAACTGTTTCGATCAGGTGTGTATTATCTTCAAACGATAGGTTTTTGTCCATAGATTAAGATGCACTATCAATATTGGACGAAAATTTAAGTTTTTGGACTCTCCCAGGCGGATTTGTGTCGAAAAAATCGCATTTTTTCGAAACTTTTTTCAGAAATGTTCATTTAATTTAGGGTAGCCTATTTTTTCCAGTGAAACCAATACGTGCAGCTTGTAGGAAATTTCATGACGAACATTTTTCCCTCTGAGAAAATGCAATTTCAACACTCCAGAGCCGAGATATTTGAGTTTTAGTGAGGAAAAAAGTGCCAATTTTCAAAATTTCTCAGAATTCTGAAGCAAGGCCTACTAATTACACGATGTAGCAAGCATATGTCTCAAAGGTCAGGGTATGCTTTTTATAGTAATTTTGGCCGCTGAATCCGAATCTGAAATCAAATTTCGTGCAAACAGTGATGTTTTGGAGCTACACCCTTTTGGAATGTTATTTGCGTGTTTAAGAGGCAGTTTTTGTAAATATTGCTCGGTTTGTTCTAGAGTCGTATCGAGGTGCTCCGATTTGGATGAAACTTTCAGCGTTTGTTTGTCTATACATGAGATAAACTCATGCCAAAAATGAGCCCTCTAAGACAAAGGGAAGTGGGGTAAAACGGGCATTGAAGATTGAGGTCCAAAAAACATAAAAAATCTTAAAATTGCTCGTATTTAAGTAAAACTTCATCAATTTCAACTATCTTAGATGCATTTGAATGGTCTTTTGAAGCACTTCAAAATGAGCCATAGACATCCAAGATTGGTTTAACTTTTTCTCATAGCTTTTGCAAATTACTGTTAAAAATTGTTTTTTTTAAACCTCAATATATTTTTGCAACAGCCTCCAACACCCATACTCTTTTAGTTCAAGTTAGGGAATTTCATGGACTATAAGCCTACGGTAATAACTTTTTTGGCCAATCGCAGTTTTTCTCATAGTTTTTCGATTTTTCTATAACAAACATTTTACAATGTTAGTTATTGTCCTGTTGTTTAGTCTCACTTTTGTCATATTCGAAATCCTCGGAAAATTCAAACTCCAAACTGGCATGAGTTCATCTCATGTATAGACAAACAAACGCTGAAAGTTTCATCCAAATCGGAGCACCTCGATACGACCTTTAGAACAAACCGAGCAATATTTACAAAAACGACCTCTTAAACACGCAAATAACATTCCAAAAGGGTGTAGCTCCAAAACATCACTGTTTGCACGAAATTTGATTTCAGATTCGGATTCAGCGGCCAAAATTACTATAAAAAGCATACCCTGACCTTTGAGACATATGCTTGCTACATCGTGTAATTAGTAGGCCTTGCTTCAGAATTCTGAGAAATTTTGAAAATTGGCACTTTTTTCCTCACTAAAACTCAAATATCTCGGCTCTGGAGTGTCGAAATTGCATTTTCTCAGAGAGAAAAATGTTCGCCATGAAATTTCCTACAAGCTGCACGTATTGGTTTTACTGGGAAAAATAGGCTACCCTAAATTAAATGAACATTTCTGAAAAAAGTTTCGAAAAAATGCGATTTTTTCGACACAAATCCGCCTGGGAGAGTCCAAAAACTTAAATTTTCGTCCAATATTGATAGTGCATCTTAATCTATGGACAAAAACCTATCGTTTGAAGATAATACACACCTGATCGAAACAGTTTTTGTATTGATTCCAAGCGATTTTAGAAAATTTGTTCAAAAAAGTGACTTTTTTCAGTAAATCGACTAGGGGGTGCGAGAAAGTATTTTATTATTTTTTCTTGTCTAAGAAAACATTGTTCCTAACATCATAATCTACCATTTAAGAAGTGAGCACCTGAAATTCCTCGACATGACCTCAAAATGGGACAGGCTAGTGAACAGGGACACATGAGTTCTGCCACAAATTTTGATTCAGTCATATTTTTTTTAGTGAGAGTGAGAACATGTTTTGGTTTTAGTTATAATAGACAGAGAATCTAAAAATAAGTAGGATATCTGAAAAAAAAAAACTCCTAGGATTTTTTGAACCTCAATTGATAATATGTACGACAAAATATGTGCACATCAATGAAATTTAGCTTCGGGAACATGTTGTGTATCAATAGGAGACCATATTTGCTTAGCTTTGTGTCATAATTTCATTTGATTTCTTGATTTTTGTTGTGGGCGAAAACTGGTTCCAAGGGTGAGCGAAAATTGGATTTAGGGGGGCGAAAATAGGCTCTTCAGAGCACTTTATTAAAACGCAAAATTTTATCAAAAATGGACATGTAAATGATAACAACCTTGTGGAAACTTAAAATCAAATAGTTTATCAACGTTCTACAACAAATAGAACCAAAAACCATAAACTGTCATCAAATTCTCATCAAATTTCCTAGATTGCCACTATAAAGTGGGCGATTTCTAGGTCCTCTACCCTATCATATCCCCGCGCCATTTCATCCAATTTTAGCCTAACGGCCAAACAAAAAAATACGGGTCTTATTATTTCAGCCAAGGAATCCCCAGAATTTTTTTTAATTTATTCTTTTTTTATTTATTTTATAAGGATGGTACAAGATTGGCCCGAACAATCAAGAAGCAAACAAAAACTAATGTGATAACTATTGCAAAACATTTGAACTAGTGTAAAATGCATTTTAAATTACGTTTTTATTTCTTCAATGTATAAGTTCTATGTCACTGCTCAAAAATGAATATAAGTTCTTTCGATCAAGTAAGCTTGAATTTTTTAATAGGTAAGCATTTTTTATTTTAATTTCGTGGGTTTCTTAAACTCTGAATTCTATTTATTTTATTAATGATATTATCAAATTTTACCATTTTATTCAATTTCATAAATTTCTTGAACTTTAATTATTCTTAAATTCCATCAATTCCTATATTCTTAAATTTTAAAATATTCTTGATGAGGCAAAAATAATAATTGTAAAAAGTAATTTTAAGTAGAATCAAATGAAATCAATTATCAATCATTTATTTAAAAAACTTTAGAATTTCGTTAAATTTTCAATGCACAAAATCACAAAAAGCTATTATAATTTTTTTTTGTCAAATCTTGCATTTTTTTTAAGACTTATTGCATATCAATTGTATGGGTGTATAGTGTATTTTCTAATATTTTTTTTACTGAAACGAGGAATTTCTGGCAAGTGAAGTGGAAGTGACCAAGCATGTTTCTATCAAAACAAAAACATACAAGAATTTCCCCAATAAACATTCCACATAATTGTTGTTTATTTTTGCACAAACCTGCAAATTAGTAAAATTCATGATATACAAGAAACTATAACATTTAAGCTCCCACGCCTACCCGTTGACTTTGGGAATCAAACGTGCCCCCCAAACATTTTAGACTAGTCGGTGCCACTGACACTATTTTAAAAATATATCTAAAATGACTACATATAACTTCAATGTTGTGTACTTTTAATTTTTTTGTTCAGTATATATGGATTTCAAATTCAAATTTAAATCCATAATTATTTTTTAGAAATTTATTCAAGAGTTTTTTTTTCCCAGGAATTTTCACTTCTTTTCAAATATATTTTTTTAAATCAAATACCCACAAAGCTATTGCAAATATTTTTCAAAGTTTTCGTCGTCTCCTCCGATCCTTTTTTAAATTGACTTGAGAAATAATAAAAGAAGTCGTGCAGTCAACTAAAAACAATTCATCCTTCATGCACTGTCGCTTAAAACTGGGAACTTTTGTTCTATGAAAAAATATCATGAAATGAGAAAAAATCGGGGTCTCAAATTTGTCCCAATTGTTGCCGAAGATACCAATTCGAATACATTCATAATACATTTGTTTAGACAGCCTCCAAAATTGCAAGGAGAACCCGATAATGCAAAATGGACATAAGAAATCGTTGAACAATGTTTCAACTTAATGAATAAACAAAATTGAAAGCTGCGAAAAAATCGCAAAACGCTGTGAAATAGTAAGAATAAAAAAAAAATGCCAACACAATTTTTTACTATATTTTTTACCATATTTTTAACTTTATCAAATAAAAAAATATGAAGACCTGTTATACAAGAGGATTCACAACAATGTGAAATCTGTTTGCAAATAAGCTTCTTTTAAACAAATACAATTTGCCGCACACTTTTCGGGGTTGATTTACTGCGGACATTGGCAAAATTTATGCCCTACCATTAGGGAAATGTGAAGCACCTCTGCGCACCGGTTGCACTATAATGGCCTGCAAGAAAAACCAAACAACACCAAACTCTTCCTTATCCGGCTACAGACCACCACGAGGAAGGAAAACATTTTCAACCATCATTAGCTCCAGACGTGCCACCGCTGCTCAGCAAAGTGAACCGGAACTTTTCAATTAGTCCGCGACCGCACTCAATGACACGCGATTGTTTAACTTGATTAGTTTCGAATCCACCTCTCCTTAAGCTGAACTTAATCGGTCGACAATTAAACGCACCGTACCGCTAAGCTGAAAAACGATGACAGTTTTCAGGGTGCGCTCACGTAGCGCTCGACAACTAGCGCAAATTAGGAAAAGTAAGCCGGGGTCTTGGAAAGCTCGGCACGTTTTCAATTAAAGAAAAGCTTCTTCCGGTTGAGTTGGACTTTTGATCTTGCCCAGTGGAGTGGAGGAATAAACTTTTGGCTTGGACAAACACAAAAAGTTACGCTCCACTTGTTGGTTTATGAAGGTACTATGCAAATTGAATGTTTTGGGTGGGTGTCCAAGCTAAAAGATCATTCAGTAAAAATTCGAATGAAGGGGGTATTACACTACATCAAACAATGTCTAAATCAAGAAAAAAATAACACTCGACTGCGACTACAACAACAGCACCTCTATAAAATTGATGAAAATTGGCTCAGTCTCTTTGTCTTTATTAAAGATCGACTCCACAGCCTTGATAAACAGATTAGATTAGAGTAGAGTAGAGTAGAGTAGAGTAGAGTAGAGTAGAGTAGAGTAGAGTAGAGTAGAGTAGAGTAGAGTAGAGTAGTATAGAGTAGAGTAGAGTAGAGTAGAGTAGAGTAGAGTAGAGTAGAGTAGAGTAGAGTAGAGTAGAGTAGAGTAGAGTAGAGTAGAGTAGAGTAGAGTAGAGTAGAGTAGAGTAGAGTAGAGTAGAGTAGAGTAGAGTAGAGTAGAGTAGAGTAGAGTAGAGTAGAGTAGAGTAGAGTAGAGTAGAGTAGAGTAGAGTAGAGTAGAGTAGAGTAGAGTAGAGTAGAGTAGAGTAGAGTAGAGTAGAGTAGAGTAGAGTAGAGTAGAGTAGAGTAGAGTAGAGTAGAGTAGAGTAGAGTAGAGTAGAGTAGAGTAGAGTAGAGTAGAGTAGAGTAGAGTAGAGTAGAGTAGAGTAGAGTAGAGTAGAGTAGAGTAGAGTAGAGTAGAGTAGAGTAGAGTAGAGTAGAGTAGAGTAGAGTAGAGTAGAGTAGAGTAGAGTAGAGTAGAGTAGAGTAGAGTAGAGTAGAGTAGAGTAGAGTAGAGTAGAGTAGAGTAGAGTAGAGTAGAGTAGAGTAGAGTAGAGTAGAGTAGAGTAGAGTAGAGTAGAGTAGAGTAGAGTAGAGTAGAGTAGAGTAGAGTAGAGTAGAGTAGAGTAGAGTAGAGTAGAGTAGAGTAGAGTAGAGTAGAGTAGAGTAGAGTAGAGTAGAGTAGAGTAGAGTAGAGTAGAGTAGAGTAGAGTAGAGTAGAGTAGAGTAGAGTAGAGTAGAGTAGAGTAGAGTAGAGTAGAGTAGAGTAGAGTAGAGTAGAGTAGAGTAGAGTAGAGTAGAGTAGAGTAGAGTAGAGTAGAGTAGAGTAGAGTAGAGTAGAGTAGAGTAGAGTAGAGTAGAGTAGAGTAGAGTAGAGTAGAGTAGAGTAGAGTAGAGTAGAGTAGAGTAGAGTAGAGTAGAGTAGAGTAGAGTAGAGTAGAGTAGAGTAGAGTAGAGTAGAGTAGAGTAGAGTAGAGTAGAGTAGAGTAGAGTAGAGTAGAGTAGAGTAGAGTAGAGTAGAGTAGAGTAGAGTAGAGTAGAGTAGAGTAGAGTAGAGTAGAGTAGAGTAGAGTAGAGTAGAGTAGAGTAGAGTAGAGTAGAGTAGAGTAGAGTAGAGTAGAGTAGAGTAGAGTAGAGTAGAGTAGAGTAGTAGAGTAGAGTAGAGTAGAGTAGAGTAGAGTAGAGTAGAGTAGAGTAGAGTAGAGTAGAGTAGAGTAGAGTAGAGTAGAGTAGAGTAGAGTAGAGTAGAGTAGAGTAGAGTAGAGTAGAGTAGAGTAGAGTAGAGTAGAGTAGAGTAGAGTAGAGTAGAGTAGAGTAGAGTAGAGTAGAGTAGAGTAGAGTAGAGTAGAGTAGAGTAGAGTAGAGTAGAGTAGAGTAGAGTAGAGTAGAGTAGAGTAGAGTAGAGTAGAGTAGAGTAGAGTAGAGTAGAGTAGAGTAGAGTAGAGTAGAGTAGAGTAGAGTAGAGTAGAGTAGAGTAGAGTAGAGTAGAGTAGAGTAGAGTAGAGTAGAGTAGAGTAGAGTAGAGTAGAGTAGAGTAGAGTAGAGTAGAGTAGAGTAGAGTAGAGTAGAGTAGAGTAGAGTAGAGTAGAGTAGAGTAGAGTAGAGTAGAGTAGAGTAGAGTAGAGTAGAGTAGAGTAGAGTAGAGTAGAGTAGAGTAGAGTAGAGTAGAGTAGAGTAGAGTAAGTAGACCAGCTGGCGTCTCGTTTCACAATTTTTTTTCGAGGTCATTCCCTGGACGCAAACCCTGCAGCAGTTCATCCCCCATTTCCAAGGGGGTCAAAATAGTGGCTGCGAAAATGTTTATGTCAAACCCACTGTGGACAGTCACTGTGCAATGTGCACAAGCGCGAGCATATTCCGGTAAAATCCGTCGAGATAATTAAAGCGAAAGAGAGTGTGCTTTTTTGGACTCGCGGGAGGTCTCGGAACTCGGTGCTGAACCCGGCTGTGGAAGCTGCACTGACTGTGAAATCTACTGCTCTGGGACTCTCGAAACGCAATTAAATGAATGGCTTTAAATTTGTTGGCTGTCCGAGCGGTTTGCGCTAGGGATGCTGAAGTTGTCATGCAAGTTCTTTTTTATCAAGGGCACAAGCAATTTAAATTACAAAAACTGATTGAACATTAAGTTGAAGATTTTCTTCAATTCAAAAACCTGCACAAAGCTAACGTCCCAAGCAAAACCTCACAACGCTTTTTTCGACAAAAGTTTCCCCCGCTGTAGCTTTTCTTGGGTCCAGCTTTTTCACGCAAGAAAGAACCGTGCAAACAGACTCGACAACTTGGGCGAGGGAAAGGGTCCAAGCTAAAGTTTCTCTATCGTACTAATCCTCGAACCTCTCCCCCTCCCTACCCACTGTTTTTTTTTTTTTTCAGAGCGAGAGTCAGAGTCTAGAACTCCCGCTTATCGCAGTGCGATCTTCCAAATTACATTTAATTAAATTAATGCGCTTCTTTATCTTTCCAGATATAGCGCTTACCTGGCTCGAAGTCAAGTTGCTGCTGTGTAGTGGGGTTATCACAAGTCTTATCTCAAGTTTAATTTGTTTGGAGTTTGTTTTTGCTTTGACTATGATGTTAGGCAAATAACCTATAAATTTAAAAGGTAAGAAGTTCCAAGGGTTAACTATTTATGCTGAAACTTACAAATAAGTTTGAAATATCAATGGCAGTGTGCTCTCTTGTACTAAGCTTGCTGGGATTCATATCTAGATATTACAAGAGAGCACACGGGAATCGTTATGTTGAAGATTTAAAATTGTAAGTTTTTCTTTATCCTGATTCTTGAACTCTGAGTTCCTAATCCTGATTTCTAGTCCGAATTATAATTCCTTATTCTAATTACACCGAAAAAAATAAATTCTCAAAATCGTGAATTGAATTCACGAATGCAAGGACCACGAAGGAATATATTCACGTTTATAGTGCATATGCACCATACTCATGAATAAATTCCCTCGTGGTTCTCACATTCGTGAACTTAATTCACGATTACGAGAATTGATTTTTTTTCTGTGTATAATTCCTAATCTTAATCCGAATTCAAATTCCAAGTTCTAAATCCTAATCCTAATTCCTAATCATGATTCTTGAGTCCTATTCCTGATTCCTAAACCTGATTCCAGATCCAAATTCTTAGTTATGATTTTTAATCCTAAATCGTAATCCTAGTTTCTAATTCTAATTCCTAGTTCCTGATCATAATTCTTAAATCCAATCCCTAAACCTAATTTCTAATTAAAATTCCTAATTCTTAGTCCTAATTATGATTCCTAATCCTAAGGAATCATTCATAAACCACGTCGGGGGTTGTCCACGATCCATACAGAGCAGTTCTCTACGTAATCAGTCTTTTTTCTTTAATTTTGATTTTTGTTTTTTTTTTAATCCGGCTGAAACTTTTTTGGTGCCTTCGGTATGCCCAAAGAAGCCATTTTGCATCATTAGTTCGTTCATATAATTTTCTATACAAATTTGGCAGCTGTCCATACAAAAATGATGTGTGAAAATTCAAAAATCTGTATCTTTTGAAGGAAATTTTTGATCGTTTTAGTGTCTTCGGTAAAGTTGTAGGTATGGATAAGGACTACACTGAAAAAAAATTATACACGGTAAAAAAATTGGTGATTTTTAATTTTACTTTTTGTCACTTAAACTTGATTTGCAAAAAAAACACTATTTTTATTTATTTATTTTTTTTTAAAATGTTTTAGAGGACATTAAATGCCAACTTTTCAGAAATTTCCAGAATGGGCAAAAAATCTTTGACCGAGTTATAATTTTTTAAATCAATTCAGATTTTTTTTCAAAAAATCGAAATATTGGTCGCAAAAATTTTGAACTTCAGTTTTCGATGTAAAATCGTATTTTCAATCAAAAAGTACATCAGTGAATTTTTGATAAAGTGCACCTTTTTCAAGTTATTACCATTTTTAGGTAATTTTTTTGAAAATAGTCTCAGTTTTTAATTTTTTTAATAAGTGCCCATGTTTGTCCACCTATGAACAAAATATTTTGAAAAGCTTCTCTATTCTCTATATTTTGCTTTTTTGAATTTTGTTGATACGACCCATAGTTGCTGGGATATAGCCATTAAAAGTTTTGAAAACAGGAAAATTGATGTTTTCTAAGTCTCACCCAAGCAACCCACCATTTTCTTATATCGATATCTCAAGCAACTAATGGTCCGATTTTCGATGTTAAAATATGAAACATTTGTGAAATTTTCCGATCTTTTTGAAAAACATATTTTCAAAAATTTAAAATCAAGACTTTCATTCCAAACGGGCCAAACATTCAATATTATGCCCTTTGGAAATGTTAGTCTTGATTTAATTTTCTTGAAAAAACTTTTTTTTTGAAAAGATCGGAAAATTTCACGAATGTTTCATATTTTAACATTGTAAATCGGACCATTAGTTGCTGAGATATCAACATTAGAAAATGGTGGGTTGTGTGGGTGAGACTTGGAAAACATCAATTTTCCTGTTTTAAAACCTTTTCATGGCTATATCTCAGCAACTATGGGTCGTATCAACAAAATTCAAAAAAGCAAAGTATAGAGAATTTTCTCAGCTTTTCAAAACTTTTTTTTTCAAAGGTTGGCAAACATGGGCACTCTTTAAAAAAATGAAAAACTGCGACTATTTTCAAAAACTCACTTAAAAATGGATTTAACTTGAAAACGGTGCACTTTATCAAAATTTCACTATGGTACTTTTTGATTGCAAATTTGATTTTACATCAAAAAATGAAGTTAAAAAAAACTTGCGACCAATTTTTCAATTTTTTGAAAAAATCAGTATTGATTCAAAAATTCCTAACTCGTTCAAAGATTTTTTGCACAACCTGGAAATTTCTGAAAAGTTGGCATTTGATGTCCTCTAAAACATATCAAAAAAATAAAATAAAATAAAATAAAAAAAGTTTTAGTGACAAAAAGTTAAATAAAAAATCACTAAATTTTTTTTTTGGTTTTAACTTGAAAACGGTGCAAAATTTCACTAAAGTACTTTTTGATTGCAAATTCGATTTTACATCGAAAACTGAAGTTGAAAAATTTTTGCAACCAATAATTCGATTTTTTTAAATCTGCATTGATTCAAAAAATCATAAATCAGTCAAAGATTTTTTGCCCATTCTGGAAATTTTTGAAAAGTTGAAATTTAATGTCCACTTAAACATATTAAAAAAAAGTGTTTTTTTTTTTTTTGCAAATCAAGTTTAAGTGTCAATAAGTGAAATCAAAAATCAACAGATTATTTTATCGTGTATCAATTTTTTTCATTTTTTTTTTTTCGATTTTCCATATCCATACCTACAACTTTGCCGAAGACACCAAACCGATCAAAAAATTCCTTGAAAAGATACAGATTTTTGAATTTTCACAAATCATTTTTGTATGGATTGCTGCCAAATTTGTATGGAAAATTATATGAACGAATTAATGATGCAAAATGGCTTCATTGGGCATACCGAAGGCACCAAAAAAGTTTCAGCCGGATTAAAAAACACAAAAATTAAAATTAAAGAAAAATAACCGATTCCGTAGAGAATAAATAAGAATAATAAGTAAACGATTGACAAAGTTTCATAGAAGTAAAAATACAAAAAAATTAAATAAAGAATTTATTACCTATTTTAAGGATTTGCTGGAAATGATCTACACAAAATAAATATGTGTTAATATTTTTAAATGGATTTTGTTCATGCTGTAAAATCACTGTGAAATGTTTTTTTAAGCCCGATCATAAGAAAAAAAAATGAAATTAAATCTCCCATCAATCGATATCATTAAGGCTAGGGAACAAAAACTTTTAATCAAATTTGTAACGTCATCTTGGAAAAAAACTTAAAAGTGCACTTTGTTTTAGATGATTCTATCTTACGTTTTATTTCTAAATAAAGAATAGCAATTATCCTATAGAGGCTCTGACTGCTCATCAATATTTTCTAGACTTATTGAACTGAACACTGATGGAACTGATGGAAAACTGAAATATTTTTTTTTTTTTTGGAAAAAATCATAATTTTAAGTAAAACTAATTTTTGTATTTATGGATATTGATGGATTGTATGGAGACTTGTATGGGTGAACCAATAACACAAAATAGCTTCTTTGGTCATAGGGAAGGCCCACACAAAGTTTGAGCCAATGTCACTCCACTTATTTCGGTCACACAAAATCAATTTTCAACCCTCAATCCCCATAAACATCGCTCATAATTAAACTTTTTCCCAAAATCACCCTCATGTGGTCGCATGTTCTTACTCAACATGAGAGGAGGAAAGGGGGACCAAATAATATGCAGGCAGCACACGTTTGGGGCCGAAATAAAAAGCCACGCCAGAAAGCAAGCTTTCGGGGTTTTTCTTCATTTTCCACTCCAAGTTTGCGCGGCGCCCCATTCACGATAAAAAGCATTTAATCGTCGTCGACGTCGATGTCGTCGTTAATGGAGACCTCCCCCTCCCTTCACTCCACCACCCACTTCATATCGAAGTGCACCGGAGCGTTTAAATGGATATTGATGCTACACAGCAGTCATGAATATTAACGATTTATTCATGTGCGATATGTACGTCTGTGTGTGTGTTTTTATTATTTATAGAGTGCGAACAGTTTTTTTTTTGTTGTTCAGCGAGTAAACCGTTTGTGATATGTTTTTCAAAGGAATTATGTTCAGTCCAGTAAACATTGCGTGTTAAGAATACTAATGAGCAAAAACACATCAACTAATAAACATTCCTCAAAGGCAAGATTTTTTTTTTCAAAACGAAACTTTTAAATTTGAATTCTTCAGCTCGAAAATCGACTAAAGTTGGAAAAGTTGTTTTCGAGAAAACACGACCATTCACTTGAGTCATCTTCGTCGTATTTGAAGTTGTAGAGGGAGAAAAACTGCACTCAAAAAAGATATTTCTGATGATGATGCGGACCGTGAAGGGGCAAAGTTTTTGCACCGCTTCTTCGACAAGTATCTCATTCAAAATCAAGCAGGATACGAGGGTTAGAGGTCCTAAAGTTGACAAAATTTGTGAGAACTATATAGTAAAGTTTCTTGTTTCTTGTTTCTTGTTTCTTGTTTCTTGTTTCTTGTTTCTTGTTTCTTGTTTCTTGTTTCTTGTTTCTTGTTTCTTGTTTCTTGTTTCTTGTTTCTTGTTTCTTGTTTCTTGTTTCTTGTTTCTTGTTTCTTGTTTCTTGTTTCTTGTTTCTTGTTTCTTGTTTCTTGTTTCTTGTTTCTTGTTTCTTGTTTCTTGTTTCTTGTTTCTTGTTTCTTGTTTCTTGTTTCTTGTTTCTTGTTTCTTGTTTCTTGTTTCTTGTTTCTTGTTTCTTGTTTCTTGTTTCTTGTTTCTTGTTTCTTGTTTCTTGTTTCTTGTTTCTTGTTTCTTGTTTCTTGTTTCTTGTTTCTTGTTTCTTGTTTCTTGTTTCTTGTTTCTTGTTTCTTGTTTCTTGTTTCTTGTTTCTTGTTTCTTGTTTCTTGTTTCTTGTTTCTTGTTTCTTGTTTCTTGTTTCTTGTTTCTTGTTTCTTGTTTCTTGTTTCTTGTTTCTTGTTTCTTGTTTCTTGTTTCTTGTTTCTTGTTTCTTGTTTCTTGTTTCTTGTTTCTTGTTTCTTGTTTCTTGTTTCTTGTTTCTTGTTTCTTGTTGAATTTCCAAAAAACACTTTTAATTATGGAATTAGTCCAAAATTGCTTGTATTACCAATCACTGATGTGTGTGCATTTCATTCCCAACCTCACACAACCCAACTTCTTTATAGAGATATTGTAGAAAGACCAACGACAAACGAAGCAGCAAAAAAAAGTTAAACAACTTTTCGTACTAATGTGCTTTTCCCTTCTTGATTTCAACCCGTCGTCGTGGCCCGTTCAACTTCATTAGTTTGTACCACTCGTCTTGCTTTTTTCTCTTCTTTTTTCTTCGTTGGCCCCAGGACTAATTCGAGTGCGAGGATGTTGATGTCCTGTATGTGTGCTTTCATCTGTTTTTTTGCTTCCCTTTTCCGGGTTTTCCCTCTCTCTCTCACTTTTATGTCAGCTAAAAATAAAGATTCATGAATCTCGTTATATTTTAGTTCTTTTTCCATCTTCTTTTTCGACACAAGCAAAAAGAAACCCGAACCCGACCCTAACCAAACAGCAGTGTTGTGTCAACTTTTTCCCTCCTCCGGCGAACGATTCCGCAAATATTCCCTTACTTTCAGTTCGGGAAAAACACTTTCTTCTTCTTCTTCTTGCGTTCCTCCTTCGATTCGGAAAAAGGGAAAATTCTTGCGGGAAAAAAATCGTGGCGACGGACGGTCGCGCGGGGTGGCAAAAAAGTTTTATCACTCATTCATATTAATAATTTCGCGTGTTATTCACAAGCCATTTTCCACGCAGTCGGGTTCGGAGCCGGAGAGGAAAGTCATTAATCTGTGCCCGGAGCGAAATTTATTCGTCCTCGTTGTTCGGGAATGATTTCGCGTTTCGTTTTTCTTCTTCTTTGAGAGGTGAAAATAAAAACTTTCTGTCTCCGGGCAAAGGTCGGATGAATTATGTAAACCAGCACCTTGGGCTTTGGGACCTTCGAGGTTTCCAAAGTTTGGCAGGTCGCCACAACTGAACGCTGATTAAGACTGTGTCAGTTAACTGTCCGATCGATGTGACAGTTGATGGGTCATCCAGAAGCTGAATTGTCCTTTAAAATACTAGAAGATTTAATTATTTTCAATTCTCTTAAAATTACTTTATTTTGAAGAAGATAAAACGTAAACCAAGTTTTTTTTTCTATTTTTTTCAAAAGTACGATTCAAACGATTTTTCTGATTGATTTTGTATCTTCGACTAAATTCAAAGTATGGATGGAACCAGGGTTACCAGCTCAAAATTGGAAAAATCTGGCAAAGTATCGATAAAAAATCTGGAAGAATCTGGCAGACGAAAATATGGATTGATTCATAAATTTGTAGAATTCAGATGGTTTAATTGATTTTATGACCTTAAACATATTTTATTAACGTTCCGTCAAAGAAAAACTCATTCTATTTTTTTTTATTTTCAATGAAATTCGTTAATTTTAATCAAAAAGTTGTTCAAAATTGGCATGAAATAAAAAATCTGACAAAATCTGGCAGTGAGAAGGATGAATCATTATTCTGGCTGACATTTGAAAAAACTGGCATTCCCAGATATATCTGGCAACCTGGCAACCCTGGATGGAACGAAGTCAAGAAAAAAATAATTCACACTCTAAAAGAATAAGCTAATTTTTGAAGATTTTCATATGAAAACAGAATTGCGAAAAATTATCATTTTGGATGTTTTAAATCACTCAAAATTTCATCTTATAAGTAATAACACAAATTGATTAAAAAATGGCAGTGGTGCAATTCTGAATGACAAACCATAACATTCCGTAAACGTCCAACATAAAATTTGATATTATTTTACTTAGTCTCCAAATAAATAACTTAACTAAAACCAAAAAAGTCCACTTTATTGACCTTTTGAATTAATTTCCAAGCTTAACACCTAAACTCCCAAGCTCGAGAAAAAGGGGGAATTTGTATGGAAATTCCCCCTTTTTCTCGAGCTTGGGAGTTTAGGTGTTAACAACTTTGAAAATATTTCATTTCAAAAATTAAAAAAAAAAATCATTTAAATTGTTTAAACTGTATTAAAAATGCTCAACACTATTAGTAAGTAGTGTTACGAAAAATCCTAGGATCTCGGGATATTTTGTAAACAGTAATAAAATCCATATTTTAATTATATTTGATATGGTTTTTATGCTACTGATCAGTAGTGCGGTGCCTGTGTGGACGCGCAGTCCTGTTTTTTCGTGTTATTTTCCGTCTCTTTTATGTCGCTGTTCGAGTGCATGGGGTGATTGGTCATTATAATTAAATAATGGCATCAGTAGTGCGGTGCCTGTGTGGACGCTCAGTCCTGTTTTTTCGTGTTATTTTCCGTCTCTTTTATGTCGCTGTTCGAGTGCATGGGGTGATTGGTCATTATAATTAAATAATGGCATCAGTAGTGCGGTGCCTGTGTGGACGCGCAGTCCTGTTTTTTCGTGTTATTTTCCGTCTCTTTTATGTCGCTGTTCGAGTGCATGGGGTGATTGGTCATTATAATTAAATAATGGCATCAGTAGTGCGGTGCCTGTGTGGACGCGCAGTCCTGTTTTTTCGTGTTATTTTCCGTCTCTTTTATGTCGCTATTTGTGTACATGGGGTGATTGGATTTCTTCTGATTCGTGTTGTTTTCATCTCTTTTGTGTCGTTGTTTGTGTGCATGGGGTGATTGGTCTTCTTCTTCTTCTTTTTTCTTTATTTTTAGTTCGCGCGTTCGTTGGCCAATGAGTTTATTTTTGTCCTCTTCACATAGTTTTCGATAGAAACGATCCGAATTCTTTTTTTTTCGAGACAAGCAAGTCGTATTGCTGGATTAAGTCCTTTCTATATCATCGATGATCGGAAGGCACGCCGACGAATATGTTTTAAGGCTTATGATATAAAATCATTTAAACGAATAAAGCCCTTCTTACATCACCGTTGATCGGAAGGCACGCCGACGAAGAATTTCTGGAGGATCGCGGTCGAATTAATACTATATTTAAAATTCTAGATAGCTATCTTTCGGATTCGATTGTGAGTAGCGGGACTTCGCGGTTACTAAGCAACGTATTTTTTGGAGTCTTTTTATATTTTAAATTTATAAGTCCTTCTTTTATCATCGTTGATAGGAAGGCACGCCGCCGGTTAAGTTCGTTTAAGTTATTGTTTTAATTTCATTACAATCGGTTACGTGGTGTCCTGTTTTCTTTTCGTTTATATTCGTTGATCGTAATAATTTATTCCAACTGGCAGCTTTAGTATTAACTCATCTACTATTTTTGACATTTGCTCGCGTTATCTTAATTGTACCAACAGTAAAAATATACTGATCAGTCCAGCCCATAGCACTACCGCTCGGTTGGCACGCGTTCGATTAAAACAAACTTTTTAAATAATCAATTATTTATCTTTCCGCAGCCGGCTGCCTAAGATTTAAAATTTCAACCGATAAACAAAATGCTCATGGTCACATCACTGCCACTCGTGAATCCTGACCTCATACCCATCTACTAACCCCCTCAAAACTCATGTGATACTTTGTCGGAGAAGCAGTCGATTGGGCGGTCTCTATCACTCAAGTATCGGACTAACATTCCCATCCACTTCCCCGTGACCCTACCACTGGTCGTGGCCGGCGCCGGTATTGATCAGCATGATAGGGGCCTTTGAGAAGTTGCGAAGCGAGGAAAGATAGCACCCACTTATCTTCCACGGCTCGTGGATGTAACTTCTGGAGGTCCTGGTCAATAACGGAGTAGCAACTGCGGGTGGGCACCTATGCTTATGCTTATTTGATATGGTTTTTATGCTACAGAAGTTTCCAAGTAGCAAAAATAAATCGATGCTTCTGTACTCTTCTTGTCTGGTTTTAGTTAGTATTTATACTAGATAAACTAGAACCAGATAAGTTTAGAATTTGATGTTTCATATAAAAAATATTTTACAAATTATCTTTAAGTCACTACCGCCAACTGGAGAACGAGACTACGGTCTGAATAGGGACAGGACTTTTAAAGGAATTTTAATTTGGTAATCAGTTTACTAATTGCATTGTGCTGTTCCTGTTTAAATCGAAATAAATGATAAAAATCAAAACACTATGCAAAACAGAAAAGGCTGCCCTAAATCATTACATTTATCCTTGGCTGTTCCAAATGCTAAAGCTTGAAGAAAAATTATATTTTTTTTTCAAATTTGTGTTCATAAATATATCCAATATTTGAGAAAATGTATAAAATAAAATAGAAAATCATTAAAAAGCTATAATTTTATGGAGTTGTTCACTAGAATTTTCATTTTTTTCACAAATAACCCTAATTAATGCTGATATAGGGGAAATATACCCATTTTAATCACACTAAGCCGATCGACCAATTCTCATCACTTTTGCCGCCTTCCGCTATTAAATCAACATTTTCAGATATATCAACAGCTATTTATTACTTTGGAACAGTCGAAAACACTTTTTGAAAGCTGTAATTTATTATTAACGTGCTGATAGGCCGATAATAGAAATAGGTTGAAAATTGGTATTGTTCCACTATCTTAAATAAAATTGTAATGTTATAAAACTCGTGATCAAAAACTGTATGAATTTTTTCTAAGACAAGACAAAAATTAAAATAATGCCGGGATTAACACACTTTTTGTTAGTATTAAAATACATTTTGATAAAACCTAAGTACCAAATATTTCAGACAGTTCAAAGCTAGGAAAATATTTGTTCAATTTTTAAACTGATTAGCATATATGGATATATGGAGGAGGCGAAAGACGTAAAAGAAAATCTCTTTCGAACTTCTCGAAGAAAATCAGTCGGTGGAAGAAAAAACATAAACTTTGAAAAATATTTGCATCGGCCTAATTTTTGTTTCGTCAAATTTCATTTTTTTAAATACTGTGATTTTTTCTCTGTATGAGTGTATAAAAAACTTTTGAGGAAGATGTTTCCATCGATTTGGCGTAAGTTATAAAATATTTTTGTTATTTGCATTTTAAAAAATACTGTATCTCGAAGACGTTGCATCGCATCAAAAAGTGGTCAAAAACAAACTTGTAGGGAATTGGACGGGATTTCTGAGAAAAAATACACTGAAATAAAAATACACTCCACTTCCATGAGATTTTTAAGTTTAAAAGTCAAATTTTAAGGTGATGTGACGATTTTTTTTCGTTCAAAATTTTTGAGGAAATAGGCTTAGATGATACAAAAAAACTTACAAAAAATGCATTATGGTATGTGTTTTCTAAAAAAATACTAAAACTGTTTTTGTGAAAAGTGGTCTAATCGTCCAAATTTTACATAAAAATTTCCATACGAAAAAAAGGTTTTTTGGTGGTATTTGGCAATATATTTGACAGACTTGATTTTTTAGTTTCAAAAATATTTTTACTGGAAAGCTCGTCCAATTTCCCATAAGTTTGCCTTTGACAGCTTTTCAATTGGATGTATGGGCAAACAGTTATAAGCTTAAATACATTACTCATAACAGAAAATGGAATATTTGTTTCAGTGTGGTAGATACCTGAATAATAAATAAGCTTATGCAAATAGGGTAATTCTCCGCCAACTCACACAGCAGTTGCCTCGACCCCTCTTCGATTTGCGTGAAACTTTGTCCTAAGGGGTAACTTTTGTCCCTGATCACGAATCCGAGGTCCGTTTTTTGATATCTCGTGACGGAGGGGCGGTACGACCCCTACCATTTTTGAACATGCGAAAAAAGAGGTGTTTTTCAATCATTTGCAGCCTGAAACGGTGATGAGATAAAAGTTTGGTGTCAAAGGGACTTTTATGTAAAATTAGACGCCCGATTTGATGGCGTACTCAGAATTCCGAAAAAACGTATTTTTCATCGAAAAACTTTTTTTCGTAAAATCGCGATAACTCGTGATGTTTGTTCGCAAACCCCTTATGTTTATACACAATTTTTGTAATTGTCTGCTCTACAACTTTGTAGAGCATTGTTACTCTCTAAAAAATAACCCTGCAAAGTTACAAAACACACGAAATTTTAAAATGAAAATTTTTGTTCTAAATAAAAAAATGACCCTTCTGGATCAATGTAGCATAAAATGACATGTTCCAAAAATTTTTACAGTCGAGTAACGGAAAATGGGAGAATTTTTGAAACTTTTTTAGTGTTTTTTTCGATGAAAAATACGTTTTTTCGGAATTCTGAGTAAGCCATCATATCGGGCATCTAATTCTACATAAAAGTCCCTTTGACACCAAATTTCTATCTCATCACCGTTGCAGGCTGCAAATTATTGAAAAACTCCTCTTTTTTCGCATGTTCAAAAATGGAAGGGGTCGTACCGCCCCTCCGTCACGAGATATCAAAAAACGGACCTCGGATTCGTGATCAGGGACAAAAGTTACCTCTTAGGACAAAGTTTCACGCAAATCGAAAAGGGGTCGGGGCAACTGCTGTGTGAGTTGACGGAGAATTACCCACATCCAAACACACACACATACATTTGTTAAGTTTTTGATTCTTACTCGATATGTACACGTGAAGGTGGGTCTGGGTGGTCAAATTAAGAAGTTCATTGTACGAGTGATTTAATAGCCTTTCCTTAGCTAGGCGAGGAAGGCAAAAAAGAAAAATGAAAGTTATAATGGTTTTCAAAAAGAGTGTTGAAGAAAATGTAACTTTCCAGGAATATTTTTGGTAACTTTATTCTCTTCTAGAAAATTATTGGGCATGCGAATTTAAGTAACTTTGTCGAAGACAACAATATTTGTTCCTGCAATCAACGCCTTCCACGAGTAATTTTGTCGAAAGCAACAAAACAAACTCGAAAAATATATTGCTTGGACGTAGTAATTCAGGTTAATGTTTCAAAGAAAGTCATGCTCAGGGCACCCACAATTCAATGATATTTTTGCTATTAATCATTTCACAGAGCCGTTTACCAACCCCTTTACCCGGTGAAAACGGACTGAAATTCAATAAAGTTATTTCTGTGACAAATATCCTTGATAATGTACATATACCATCAGCTTAGCTGATAATATTTTCGCTATCAGAGTCCCATTTACCACCATCAATGGACAGTTTCCCTCACCCCAACTCTTCCTCCATTTTCCCCCCAAAACGGAAGCCGGAGGAAAAACAGGAAACACGGGCCCCGCCGGTCAGGAAAATTTATGTCCAACATATTGAAAACCCAATTCAGCCAAGCATGTGTGACAGTCTCTGTCGCGTTTTCTTCGACTTCAGCAGACCTTGCCCGAGGATACTTTTCTCTAAAACTGTAACCACACCGCGTTTTGCCGCCGCCCAGAAGTGGGAAAAGTTATTGCTTTCACTTGGCTCGACCCGTTCGGTTCCTAAATCAAATTCTGTCTGACGGCCTGGGGAGGACTTTTGAAGAGGAGAGGGTGGGGGAGAAGGTTAGGGGATGGAAAATGAAAGAAATATTTGGAATTTAAGGGCAACATTTACATTTTATTAACTGTTAATAATCAATTATGATTTTTTTTTTCTTGAAAAATAATTAAAGTGATCAGAACTTCCTTTTGGTTTATCAATCGATACAATAAAGAATTTCTTTCAGCCGATTTAGATATCTTCAAAAACTGATTCAACTTTATTTTTTACCACAGAACGCCTCACCATGCGAAACGTGCGACATTGTCAGGGCAGAAATCTAAGAGATGGTTTATACTCACCCCCTCACCGAATGTGACCCACAAGCACCCACCACCTCATGTGAAAGTGTGACTCCTGCAGGAGTGTCGTCCTGTAGGGACCAACCACCCCGTCATTCATAGGCCACCCACGAGGACTTCAGTTTCGACCGAGCAAAAAAAAAACCTTCTCCCAAGAAATCACACCAGAAATGAGGGCTCTCAGGAAGATAAATCTCCCGGCGACGACGGCGGCGGCCAAGTGTCGCCGGGTCGAGATTTTACACCAAACCCGGGGTCGACCGAGCCGCCGAGGTTCAGATTGGATGGATTTACGACTGGGGAATCGCGGCGGCTATCCCCACCGAGAGAAAATGGTGCCCCCACGAAGTCGAGTGTCTACAGGAAAAGGGCGCAGCAAATGTCACGGGACCTTTGACCTAAGGAGTGGCGATTTGATTAAACAATGTGAGTTGAGTCTCTTCAGGAGATCAATCAACAAATCACTTCATTTTTATTTTCAAAGTATTTGTATCGTATTCGATTCGGCAGTTTAGAGCTATTTTTGAACTTCGTAAGAAATTCCCTAAAACACAAGTCAAGTTCTCCAAGCGCTCTCAAAATCGGTTCACCGTTTCGTGGAACATTTCAAACGCTGTTCTGACGCAAATTATATTATTGAAACATCTCCTCGCTCACATTTTCAGCCTACACCACCCCGTTGTTAGCAGCTTCGTCACTTCGTAAAAATAAAACCTATGAATGACGGGGTGGTTTGTCCCTACAGGACGACACTCCTGCAGGAGTCACACTTTCACATGAGGTGGTGGGTGCTTGTGGGTCACATTCGGTGAGGGGGTGAGTATAAACCATCTCTTAGATTTCTGCCCTGACAATGTCGCACGTTTCGCATGGTGGTGTCACTTCCAAATTGAAATCCTACTTCGAAATTCACTTTCATCACGAGAAGCACTCTTGCCAAGCCTGTTCCTTGGAAGATCTCTTCTCTACGTTCTTGTTTTTAACCTTTAGCACTTTTATCCAGTTTTTCACACCCCGACATGATACGATACGATAATCAAGCGAAATCCAGCCCCATAATTTGGAGGGAGCCAAGTGAATCCTTTCCCCTTCATGTCGTCGGAAAGAAGCTCCAAATTATGCAAGGGGATTGAAGAATGTTTTTTTTTGTCACTCTATTCATATTCATGATTCACCAGGCTCAGTGTCTTACACACTTCAAGAAGATTTACTCCGTCCTATACCCGTTCTCTGCTGTCAGCGAGCAGGGCAAGGATACGTGTGTCGTGCAGAACATAACCTCACATCATCGTGGAATTATTTTGGAGATTCTTGGGGAAGAAAGTATTTCTTTTTTTTTGGTTCGAAGGTTTCATGGTGCAACATAAACTTTCAAAAATGTTTGCAACGGCCCAACCATAATGAAAATTTATATTGAAACTCATGTAGAGCTTTTTCAAATCAATAAAAAAAAATCAGTAAAAAAAAACAAAAACAAAAACAAAAACAAAAACAAAAACAAAAACAAAAACAAAAACAAAAACAAAAACAAAAACAAAAACAAAAACAAAAACAAAAACAAAAACAAAAACAAAAACAAAAACAAAAACAAAAACAAAAACAAAAACAAAAACAAAAACAAAAACAAAAACAAAAACAAAAACAAAAACAAAAACAAAAACAAAAACAAAAACAAAAACAAAAACAAAAACAAAAACAAAAACAAAAACAAAAACAAAAACAAAAACAAAAACAAAAACAAAAACAAAAACAAAAACAAAAACAAAAACAAAAACAAAAACAAAAACAAAAACAAAAACAAAAACAAAAACAAAAACAAAACCAAAACCAAAACCAAAACCAAAACCAAAACCAAAACCAAAACCAAAACCAAAACCAAAACCAAAACCAAAACCAAAACCAAAACCAAAACCAAAACCAAAACCAAAACCAAAACCAAAACCAAAACCAAAACCAAAACCAAAACCAAAACCAAAACCAAAACCAAAACCAAAACCAAAACCAAAACCAAAACCAAAACC
>NC_068937.1:35254083-35259083 GCF_016801865.2 Culex pipiens pallens | reverse complement strand
AACAAAAACAAAAACAAAACGAACGAAAACGACGAAAACGACGAAAACGACGAAAACGACAAAAACGAAGAAAACGACGAAAACGAGGAAAGCGACGAAAGCGACTAAAGCGACGAAAACGACGAAAGCGACAAAAACGACGAAAACGACGAAAAAAAAGGACAAAAACGACAAAAACGACAAAATCGACAAAAACATTTTTTTTTTATTTTATTTTTGTATTTTTGTATTTTTGTATTTTTGTATTTTTGGATTTTTGTATTTTTGTATTTTTGTATTTTTGTATTTTTGTATTTTTGTATTTTTGTATTTTTGTATTTTTGTATTTTTGTATTTTTGTATTTTTGTATTTTTGTATTTTTGTATTTTTGTATTTTTGTATTTTTGTATTTTTGTATTTTGTATTTTTGTATTTTTGTATTTTTGTATTTTTGTATTTTTGTATTTTTGTATTTTTGTATTTTTGTATTTTTGTATTTTTGTATTTTTGTATTTTTGTATTTTTGTATTTTTGTATTTTTGTATTTTTGTATTTTTGTATTTTTGTATTTTTGTATTTTTGTATTTTTGTATTTTTGTATTTTTGTATTTTTGTATTTTTGTATTTTTGTATTTTTGTATTTTTGTATTTTTGTATTTTTGTATTTTTGTATTTTTGTATTTTTGTATTTTTGTATTTTTGTATTTTGTATTTTTGTATTTTTGTATTTTTGTATTTTTGTATTTTTGTATTTTTGTATTTTTGTATTTTTGTATTTTTGTATTTTTGTATTTTTGTATTTTTGTATTTTTGTATTTTTGTATTTTTGTATTTTTGTATTTTTGTATTTTTGTATTTTGTATTTTTGTATTTTTGTATTTTTGTATTTTTGTATTTTTGTATTTTTGTATTTTTGTATTTTTGTATTTTTGTATTTTTGTATTTTTGTATTTTTGTATTTTTGTATTTTTGTATTTTTGTATTTTTGTATTTTTGTATTTTTGTATTTTTGTATTTTTGTATTTTTGTATTTTTGTATTTTTGTATTTTTGTATTTTTGTATTTTTGTATTTTTGTATTTTTGTATTTTTGTATTTTTGTATTTTTGTATTTTTGTATTTTTGTATTTTTGTATTTTTGTATTTTTGTATTTTTGTATTTTTGTATTTTTGTATTTTTGTATTTTTGTATTTTTGTATTTTTGTATTTTTGTATTTTTCTATTTTTGTATTTTTGTATTTTTTCTAGTATTGTATTTTTGTATTCATGTATTTTTGCATCAGAAAACATTCCGAGTTTTGATTCCCCAAAGAACTGCACATTCTTCTCCGGTAAAGTGCGTTGGAACTTCCTCTTCCGTAGAAGGAGTTCAGAACGTATGTATGGTAAGGCATGGAAAGTATTTCGTGTGGTACCCAAAAGAACCACTTTTTCCGAGGTTCATGAGCTTCTCGTAAGTGTGTGTGCACGGTACTTTATTATGCCGATGACGATGGCTTTATGTGCGAAAGGGATCGTACCCGAGATTAGTCAAAAATGAAGGTGTTGGAGAAGGGGAAAGATAGCGACGAAAGGTACACGGGCTTTAGTGCGATGATAGGTGGGGTTTGCATAATATTTTCTTCAAGGGCTTACTGCAAGACTATCGAGAGACTTATGAGAGGACCATACTTTGCATGAAACTTGTGTAATTTGGACCTTTACTGTTTTGTTTGTCAAAGATTCTTGAGTCACAATAGAAAAAAAACTGATGCAGATTATTCTTTTCCATAATTTCGTTGCCGGCCTTCAGATATTGATCCATAATATTAAATTGTTGAAAAACGGAAAACACAGTGTCCGAATTGTCTCAGTCTTAATTACAACTAGTGGACCAGGAAACCCATCAAACATTGAGCATGCCAACCATGTTCCCGCTGTTGACACAATTATGAACAACGTTTTGTGTTTTGATTTTCGACAAAAGAATGGGGGACATTCCACAGGGTACACATTCGTGAAACCAGTCCAGTCTGTATGGTATGTTCTGAGTGGGGTAAAATACTAAAGTTTGAAAATGTGAAAAGAAAACAATAAAAGTTTAACATGAAAGGGTTGCCAAATCTGCATATTTTCCGACTCTTCAGAAATGGTATCAAAAACAACTATCCAACGGTGCACATGAAGGTGGATCTTAAAGTCTTTTTCATGACAACATCAGAAAACAACAAATTTTGTAAATGTAACTTGATTGCTTATAACTTTTGTCAGTGTTGCCAGATCTCCAATTACTTTTTTCTTGATCTTAGAAAAGAATCATATTGAGCAAATTTGTAATTTTTAAAAATTATGTTCAATATGATTTTAAAATAGTTCACCAACTTCACCGACTCGGGCTCTACTGAAACAACACAATCATCCGCTTATGTACAACAAGTTGGACATATTCTGGCAGCCGAGCTCATGCATTGGGGGCGATCCATGTTTGGTGACCAATTCGTAAGTAATTACAGAGTACGGAGCTAATGTGTGCAATGTTTTGTCTGTTGTCACTGTATTTTTGCACAAGCCTTTAATTTAGTTAAATTAAACAAGTGAGGAGTATGTTTTTTGGGTTGGAAATGAGTAGAGATCATGGAAGCAGTGTTTAAAAAAATGAATTTCAACGTTCAAGCTGCTTTTTTAATTTTTCAAAAAACTTTTAAATAGAAAAACATATTTTTAATGAGCTCCGAAACATGCAAAGTTGAATCCACGAAACAATCGATTTCTATTGAAATCTGCGTCTGGCACGTGTCATAAACACCAACTGCCATTTCGCCTGTTACTTTACGACTTGTTCGTTGAAATTGAAACCAATAAAGAAGAGATTCGTCGAATTATTTACGACGCTCCGCGCGCTTGTTTACTCGTCAGATAGCACATTCAACATTCACGCGCAGATATCCCAACTTCTGGGAAAGTTTCGACGAGCTTCAACACGATTTCAATTAATGTTGACCCGCAATACGAAGAAGAGGCGTCTAGGGCTCTTCGCGCAACGACTCTTGTGAGGTCATGATAATAGCAAATACTCTAAACAAAATGGTTTGCACGATTAAATACAGCAGCTGCCACAGCTGAAGATTCCTCTTCATTTGAACACAAGATTTAAACAACCTCTCTCTGAAGTCGAGGGGAGGGTAATAAACCGCTCACCAGCAGACCTCCCAATTGTGCCCGTCCATCAACACGGGGGAAGGAGGTCGTCCTTTATCTGGACCTTTGCAGACACATTCCTGTGGGCACCCGGAGCCTCATAAAGTGCGGGGTGCCTGCCAACTTCTGTAGATTACACAAAACATAACCTCCAACCAACCAATCATTCTCGTCGGAGAAGGAAACCTCAAGAAGATTACGGTCAAACATTTATCTTCGTCCATCATCGGACCGTCGAAGTGGCATCTTGTCATCATCGCATTCACCCACCCCCAGGGTGGAATTCCTGGACCTTGGCTGACCCTTTCCTTTTGCAAGAATTTGCAGACCACCAGATTTGAGCCGGAAGGTACACAATCTTGGCAGGCAGCAACCTTTGATGGGTGATATTAACTACGGGGCATTTATCTGGAACTAATTCAGGACTTCTGACATCTTATCGAAAATCCTTCCAATTCCACCTCCAGTTGTCTGTGACCCAACCCACCTCCCCCTACTTCCCGTCGACACCTGGGAATCAGCCAATGCCATGTTTGCCCAGACAGACCGACTGGGTCTGGTGGGGAAGATTTATAAGGGATCGTGCAACAACTCTCCACCGTCCTCCGGCTGGCGTTCTCAATCTCTTATCACTTGGGTGCCGCCAGTTCGATGAAATATGCTAAGCAAATTAGTCCCCGAGAAGGTTTCGGGTTGGTTGTGTAACAGGGACGTTTTCGGTGTACTCAAAGGAGGTTAAGTTAAGTTTTTCGGTATATTTTAGGGTTTTTGAAAAAGGGGTGTTAACTCTTCCACGAGACAATCTAGATTTGGAATATTAGGATGGTCTCAAATCGTTGTGATCGTGCTTGTGTGTCGCAACAAAACTCCATTTAGTGCAGCTTTCAATGCCTCATCTTTTGACCGTCACAGATCCCCAAAATTCGATTACGATCCTGAGATATTCAACAAACCCCTAAAAATCCCGTATATTCTTTTTATGAAAATAGTTGAGTGCTTTCTTGACACACCGAGAAAGTGCGGCATCTTGCCAAAGGATGTTTTTCTCAAGGCATTTTGACACACGTGTTTCAAAAAATATAAATTTTCAATTATAACTCAATACAAAGGGACTATCCATAGGACACTTTTTTGGAAATCTTAATTCGCTCCCACCCCCTCATCGTTGACAACTTCCATACAAAAGAAATATTTATTGTATGGATCGTGGACAACCGCCAATCCCCCCCCCCCCCCTTAAGTTTCCACGTGGTTTATTGATGGTCCCAAACGAAGTTCAATAAAATTTCCGGATATTTAACATAACGATGACCAAAACAAAACGTGTTTGTTTTTATTTACATAGCATGATCTTGAAACGTCCAAATGGCGGGTGTGACAAGATAGCACCTTTTTTCATTAAAATTTTAAAGGGTTGTAATTTTTTTTCCCTCAAACAACGGTCAAATAACGGTTCAAAAATATATCTTGAGAAGGAATTTTCTCATAGATTTGATGTCTTCAGCAAAGCGGTTAGTTATGAATGAATTTCTCAATTTTTAATTCAAATTTTTATTACTTAAATTTGAACATCTAAAACACGCATAACAATGTTTGTTCAATAATTGTGAGATTCTTTTTTGCGAGATTCCAACTCGAAACTAAGTGTCCGAAGGTTTAAAACGGTGACACAATCCAAACCTCGTTTTACACCTAAGCTCCCATCCACCCCGGGATTCGAACTGACGACTTTTGGATAATGAGTTCAACTGCCTGCCAGCGACTCTACACAATACAGGACCCAGGGAGGCGACTCCTTCGCCTGGACTATAAGTTAGACCGGATCAGACAAACCTCATCTCGA
>NC_068937.1:35228983-35253983 GCF_016801865.2 Culex pipiens pallens | reverse complement strand
GAATTTTAGAATTTTAGAATTTTAGAATTTTAGAATTTTAGAATTTTAGAATTTTAGAATTTTAGAATTTTAGAATTTTAGAATTTTAGGAATTTAGAATTTTAGAATTTTAGAATTTTAGAATTTTAGAATTTTAGAATTTTAGAATTTTAGAATTTTAGAATTTTAGAATTAGAATTTTAGAATTTTAGAATTTTAGAATTTTAGAATTTTAGAATTTTAGAATTTTAGAATTTTAGAATTTTAGAATTTTAGAATTTTAGAATTTTAGAATTTTAGAATTTTAGAATTTTAGAATTTTAGAATTTTAGAATTTTAGAATTTTAGAATTTTAGAATTTTAGAATTTTAGAATTTTAGAATTTTAGAATTTTAGAATTTTAGAATTTTAGAATTTTAGAATTTTAGAATTTTAGAATTTTAGAATTTTAGAATTTTAGAATTTTAGAATTTTAGAATTTTAGAATTTTAGAATTTTAGAATTTTAGAATTTTAGAATTTTAGAATTTTAGATTTTAGAATTTTAGAATTTTAGAATTTTAGAATTTTAGAATTTTAGAATTTTAGAATTTTAGAATTTTGAAATTTTAGAATTTTAGAATTTTAGAATTTTAGAATTTTAGAATTTTAGAATTTTAGAATTTTAGAATTTTAGAATTTTAGAATTTTAGAATTTTAGAATTTTAGAATTTTAGAATTTTAGAATTTTAGGAATTTTAGAATTTTAGAATTTTAGAATTTTAGAATTTTAGAATTTTAGAATTTTAGAATTTTAGAATTTTAGAATTTTAGAATTTTAGAATTTTAGAATTTTAGAATTTTAGAATTTTAGAATTTTAGAATTTTAGAATTTTAGAATTTTAGAATTTTAGAATTTTAGAATTTTAGAATTTTAGAATTTTAGAATTTTAGAATTTTAGAATTTTAGAATTTTAGAATTTTAGAATTTTAGAATTTTAGAATTTTAGAATTTTAGAATTTTAGAATTTTAGAATTTTAGAATTTTAGAATTTTAGAATTTTAGAATTTTAGATTTTAGAATTTTAGAAATTTTAGAATTTTAGAATTTTAGAATTTTAGAATTTTAGAATTTTAGAATTTTAGAATTTTAGAATTTTAGAATTTTAGAATTTTAGAATTTTAGAATTTTAGAATTTTAGAATTTTAGAATTTTAGAATTTTAGAATTTTGAATTTTAGAATTTTAGAATTTTAGAATTTTAGAATTTTAGAATTTTAGAATTTTAGAATTTTAGAATTTTAGAATTTTAGAATTTTAGAATTTTAGAATTTTAGAATTTTAGAATTTTAGAATTTAGATTTTAGAATTTTAGAATTTTAGAATTTTAGAATTTTAGATTTTAGAATTTTAGAATTTTAGAATTTTAGAATTTTAGAATTTTAGAATTTTAGAATTTTAGAATTTTAGGATTTTAGAATTTTAGAATTTTAGAATTTTAGAATTTTAGAATTTTAGAATTTTAGAATTTTAGAATTTTAGAATTTTAGAATTTTAGAATTTTAGACTTTTAGAATTTTAGAATTTTAGAATTTTAGAATTTTAGAATTTTAGAATTTTAGAATTTTAGAATTTTAGAATTTTAGAATTTTAGAATTTTAGAATTTTAGAATTTTAGAATTTTAGAATTTTAGAATTTTAGAATTTTAGAATTTTAGAATTTTAGAATTTTAGAATTTTAGAATTTTAGAATTTTAGAATTTTAGAATTTTGAAATTTTAGAATTTTAGAATTTTAGAATTTTAGAATATTAGAATTTTAGAATTTTAGAATTTTAGAATTTTAGAATTTTAGAATTTTAGAATTTTAGAATTTTAGAATTTTAGAATTTTAGAATTTTAGAATTTTAGAATTTTGAATTTTAGAATTTTAGAATTTTAGAATTTTAGAATTTTAGAATTTTAGAATTTTAGAATTTTAGAATTTTAGAATTTTAGAATTTTAGAATTTTAGAATTTTAGAATTTTAGAATTTTAGAATTTTAGAATTTTAGAATTTTAGAATTTTAGAATTTTAGAATTTTAGAATTTTAGAATTTTAGAATTTTAGAATTTTAGAATTTTAGAATTTTAGAATTTTAGAATTTTAGAATTTTAGACTGTTAGAATTTTAGAATTTTAGAATTTTAGAATTTTAGAATTTTAGAATTTTAGAATTTTAGAATTTTAGAATTTTAGAATTTTAGAATTTTAGAATTTTAGAATTTTAGAATTTTAGAATTTTAGAATTTTAGAATTTTAGAATTTTAGAATTTTAGAATTTTAGAATTTTAGAATTTTAGAATTTAGCATTTAAGAATTTTAGAATTTTTAGAAATTTAGAATCTAAGAATTTTAAAAATTTTAGAATTGTAGAATTTTAGAATTTTAGAATTTTAGAATTTTAGAATTTTAGAATGTTAGAATTTTAGAATGTTTAGAATTTTAGAATTTTAGAATTTTAGAATTTTAGAATTTTAGAATTTTAGAATTTTAGAATTTTAGAATTTTAGAATTTTAGAATTTTAGAAATTTAGAAGTTTAGAATTTTAGAATTTTAGAATTTTAGAATTTTAGAATTTTAGAATTTTAGAATTTTAGAATTTTAGAATTTTAGAATTTTAGAATTTTAGAATTTTAGAATTTTAGAATTTTTGCATTTTAGAATTTTAGAATTTTAGAATTTTAGAATTTTAGAATTTTAGAATTTTAGAATTTTAGAATTTTAGAATTTTAGAATTTTAGAATTTTAGAATTTTAGAAATTTTAGAATTTTAGAATTTTAGAATTTTAGAATTTTAGAATTTTAGAATTTTAGAATTTTAGAATTTTAGAATTTTAGAATTTTAGAATTTTAGAATTTTAGAATTTTAGAATTTTAGAATTTTAGAATTTTAGAAATTTTAGAATTTTAGAATTTTAGAATTTTAGAATTTTAGAATTTTAGAATTTTAGAATTTTAGAATTTTAAAATTTTTAGAATTTTAGAATTTTAGAATTTTAGAATTTTAGAATTTTAGAATTTTAGAATTTTAGAATTTTAGAATTTTAGAATTTTAGAATTTTAGAATTTTAGAATTTTAGAATTTTAGAATTTTAGAATTTTAGATTTTTAGAATTTTAGAATTTTAGAATTTGAGTAGGGTGAGATGGTGAGTTGGTGGAGTGAGAGATTGGGAGAATTAGTAATTGTGAAGGGGGTGAATTTGGAAGTGTTGTGAATTGGAGAAGGGGGAGTGGGGAAATGTGGAAGTGTGAGAAAGGTGTGAATTTGTTAGAAATGTTGTATGGGAGATGTGGAGAAGGGTAGAAGGAGGAAGAGGGTAGACGCGAGGAGGCGCCGAACCGGAGGGGGGAAGTGGAGAGTGTGAGTTTTGGCGTTATGGACGGTTTTGGCGTTATGGCGTTTTGGAGTTTTGGCGTTTGGCGTTTTTGGCGTTATTTGGAGTTTTGGCGTTATGGCGTTTTGGCGTATATTGGCGTTATGGCGTTTTGGCGTTTTGGGTTATTTGGCGTTTTGGCGTTTTGGCGTTTTGGCGTTTTGGCGTTTTGGCGTTTTGGTGTTTTGGCGTTTTGGCGTTTTGGCATTTTGGCGTTTTGGCGTTTTGGCTTTTGGCGTTTTGGCATTTTGGCATTTTGGCGTTTTGGCGTTTTGGCCTTTTGGCGTTTTGGCGTTTTGGCGTTTTGGCGTTTTGGAGTTTTGGCGTATTTGGCGTTTTGGCGTTTTGGCGTTTTGGAGTTTTGGCGTTTTGGCGTTTTGGCGTTTTGGCGTTTATGGCGTTTTGGCGTTTTGGCGTTATTGGCGTTTTGGCGTTTTGACGTTTTGGCATTTTGGCGTTTTGGTGTTTTGGCGTTTTGGCGTTTTGGCGTTTTGGCATTTTGGCGTTTTGGCGTTTTGGCTTTTGGCGTTTTGGCGTTTTGGCGATTTGGCGTTTTGGATTTTGGCGTTTTGGCATTTTGGCTTTTTGGTGTTTTGGCGTTTTGGCGTTATGGCGTTTTGGAGTTTTGGCGTTTTGGCGTTTTGGCGTTTTGGCGTTTTGGCGTTTTGGCGTTTATGGCGTTTTGGCGTTTTGGCGTTTTGGAGTTTTGGCGTTTTGGCGTTTTGGCTTTTGGCGTTTTGGCGTTTTGGCGTTTTGGCGTTTTGGCGATTTGGCGTTTTGGCGTTTTGGCGATTTAGCGTTTTGGCGTTTTGGCGTTTTGTCGTTTTAGCGTTTTGGCGATTTGGCGTTTTGGCGTTTTGGATTTTGGCGTTTTGACGTTTTGGCATTTTGGCGTTTTGGCATTTTGGCGTTTTGGCTTTTTGGCGTTTTGGGTTTTGGCGTTTTGGCGTTTGGGCTTTTGGCGTTTTGGCGTTTTGGCGTTTGGCGTTTTGGCGTTTTGGCGTTTGGCGTTTTGGCGTTTTGGTGTTTTGGCGTTTTGGCGTTTTGGCGTTTTGGCGTTTTGGCGTTTTGGCGTTTTGGCGTTTTGGCGTTTTGGCGTTTTGGCGTTATGGCGTTTGGCGTTTTGGCGTTTTGGCGTTTTGGCGTTTTGGAGTTTTGGCGTTTTGGCGTTTTGGCGTTTTGGCGTTTAGGCGTTTTGGCGTTTTGGCGTTTTGGCGTTTTGGAGTTTTGGCGTTTGGAGTTTTGGCATTTTGGGGTTTTGGTGTTTTGGTGTTTTGGCGTTTTGGCATTTTGGCATTTTGGCGTTTTGGCGTTTTGGCGTTTTGGCGTTTTGGCGTTTTGGCATTTTGGCGTTTTGGCGTTTTGGCTTTTGGCGTTTTGGCGTTTTGGCGTTTTGGCGTTTTGGCGTTTTGGCGTTTTGGCGTTTTGGCGTTTTGGATTTTGGCGTTTTGGCGTTTTGGCATTTTGGCGTTTTGGTGTTTTGGCGTTTTGGCGTTTTGGCGTTTTGGCGTTTTGGCATTTTGGCATGTTGGCGTTTTGGCTTTTGGCGTTTTGGCGTTTTGGCGTTTTGGCGTTATTGGCGTTTTGGCTTTTGGCGTTTTGGTGTTTTGGCGTTTTGGTGTTTTGGCGTTTTGGATTTTGGCGTTTTGGCGTTTTGGCATTTTGGCGTTTTGGCGTTTTGGCGTTTTGGCGTTTTGGCGTTTTGGCGTTTTGGCGTTTTGGCGTTTGGCGTTTTGGCGTTTTGGCGTTTTGGCGTTTTGGCGTTTTGGCGTTTTGGCGTTTTGGTTTTTGGCGTTTTGGCGTTTTGGCGTTTTGGCGTTTTGGCGTTTTGGCGTTTTGGCGTTTTGGCGTTTGGCGTTTTGGCATTTTGGCTTTTTGGTGTTTTGGCGTTTTGGCGTTTTGGATTTTGGCGTTTTGGCATTTTGGCATTTTGGCGTTTTGGTGTTTTGGTGTTTTGGCGTTTTGGCGTTTTGGCATTTTGGCGTTTTGGCGTTTTGGCGTTATAGCGTTTTGGCGTTTTGGCGTTTTGGCGTTTTGGATTTTGGCGTTTTGGCGTTTTGGCGTTTTGGCGTTTTGGCGTTTTGGCGTTTGGGCGTTTTGGCGTTTTGGATTTTGGCGTTATAGCGTTTTGGCGTTTTGGCGTTTTGGCGTTTTGGTGTTTTGGCGTTTTGGCTTTTTGGATTTTGGCGTTTTGACGTTTTGGCATTTTGGCGTTTTGGTGTTTTGGCGTTTTGGCGTTTTGTCGATTTGGCGTTTTGGCGTTTGGCGTTTTGGGTTTTGGCGTTTTTGGGATTTTGGCTTTTGGCGTTTTGGCGATTTGGCGTTTTGGCGTTTTGGCGATTTAGCGTTTTGGCATTTTGGCATTTTGGCGTTTTGGTGTTTTGGTGTTTTGGCGTTTTGGCGTTTTGGCATTTTGGCGTTTTGGCGTTTTGGCTTTTGGCGTTTTGGCTTTCGGCTTTTGGCGTTTTGGCGTTTTGGCGTTTTGGCGTTTTGGCGTTTGGGCGTTTGGCGTTTTGGCGTTTTGGCGTTTTGGCGTTTTGGCGTTTGGTGTTTTGGCGTTTTGGCGTTTTGGCGTTTTGGGGTTTTGGCGTTTTGGCGTTTGGCTTTTTGGCGTTTTGGCGTTTTGGCGTTTTGGCGTTTTGACGTTTTGGCATTTTGGCGTTTTGGTGTTTTGGCGTTTTGGCGTTTTGGCGTTTTGGCGTTTTGTCATTTTGGCGTTTTGGCGTTTTGGGGTTTTGGCGTTTTGGCGTTTTGGCGTTTTGGCGTTTTGGCGTTTTGGCGTTTTGGCGTTTTGGAGTTTGGCGTTTTGGGGTTTTGGCGTTTTGGCGTTTTGGCGTTTTGGCGTTTTGGCGTTTTGGCGTTTTGGCGTTTTGGCGTTTTGGCGTTTTGGCGTTTTGGAGTTTTGGCGTTATGGCGTTTTGGCGTTTTGACGTTTTGGCGTTTTGGCGTTTTGGTGTTTTGGCGTTTTGGCGTTTTTGCGTTTTGTCGTTTTTGCGTTTTGGCGATTTGGCGTTTTGGCGTTTTGGATTTTGGCGTTTTGGCGTTTTGGCGTTTTGGCGATTTGGCTTTTTGGCGATTTGGCGATTTGGCGATTTGGCGTTTTGGCGTTTTGGCGTTTTGGCGTTTTGGCCTTTTGGCGTTTTGGCGTTTTGGCGTTTTGGCGTTTGGCGTTTTGGCGTTTTGGCGTTTTGGTGTTTTGGCGTTTTGGCGTTTTGGCGTTTTGGCCTTTTGGCGTTTTGGCGTTTTGGCGTTTTGGCTTTTGGCGTTTTGGCATTTTGGCATTTTGGCGTTTTGGCGTTATGGAGTATTGGCGTTTTGGCGTTTTGGCGTTTTGGCGTTTTGGCGTTTTGGCGTTTTGGCGTTTTGGCGATTTGGCGTTTTGGCGTTTTGGCGTTTTGGCGTTTTGGCGTTTTGGCGTTTTGGCGTTTTGGCGTTTTGGTGTTTTGGCGTTTTGGCGTTTTGGCGTTTTGGCGTTTTGGCATTTTGGCGTTTTGGCGTTTTGGCTTTTGGCGTTTTGGCGTTTTGGCGTTTTGGCGTTTTGGCGATTTGGCGTTTTGGATTTTGGCGTTTTGGCATTTTGGCTTTTTGGTGTTTTGGCGTTTTGGCCTTTTGGCGTTTTGGCGTTTTGGCATTTTGGCGTTTTGGCGTTTTGGCGTTTTGGCGTTTTGGCATTTTGGCATTTTGGCGTTTTGGCGTTTTGGCGTTTGGCGTTTTGGAGTTTTGGCGTTTTGGCGTTTGGCGTTTTGGCGTTTGGCGTTTGGCGTTTTGGCGTTTTGGCGTTTGGAGTTTTGGCGTTTTGGCGTTTTGGCGTTTTGGCGTTATTGGCGTTTTGGCGTATTGGCGTTTTGGCGTTTTGGCGTTTTGGCGTTTTGGCGTTTTGGCGTTTATGGCGTTTTGGCGTTTTGGCGTTTTGGCGTTTTGGCGTTTTGGCGTTTTGGCGTTTTGGCGTTATTGGCTTTTTGGCGTTTTGGCGTTTTGGCGTTTTGGCGTTTTGACGTTTTGGCATTTTGGCGTTTTGGTGTTTTGGCGTTTTGGCGTTTTGGCGTTTTGGCGTTTTGGCGATTTGGCGTTTTAGCGTTTTGGCGTTTTGGCGTTTTGGCGTTTTGGTGTTTTGGCGTTTTGGCGTTTTGGCTTTTGGCGTTTTGGCGTTTTGGCGTTTTGGCGTTTTGGGGTTTTGGCGTTTTGGCGTTTTGGATTTTGGCGTTTTGGCGTTTTGGCATTTTGGCGTTTTGGCGTTTTGGCGTTTTGGCGTTTTGGCGTTTTGGCGTTTTGGCGTTTTGGATTTTGGCGTTTTGACGTTTTGGCGTTTTGGCGTTTTGGCGTTTTGGCGTTTTGGCGTTTTGGCGTTTTGGCGTTTTGGCGTTTTGGCGTTTTGGCATTTTGGCGTTTTGGCGTTTTGGCTTTTGGCGTTTTGGCGTTTTGGCGTTTTGGCGTTTTGGCGATTTGGCGTTTTGGATTTTGGCGTTTTGGCATTTTGGCTTTTGGCGTTTTGGCGTTTTGGCGTTTTGGCGTTTTGGCTTTTGGCGTTTTGGCGATTTGGCGATTTGGCGTTTTGGCGATTTGGCGTTTTGGCGTTTTGGCGATTTAGCGTTTTGGCGTTTTGGCGTTTTGTCGTTTTAGCGTTTTGGCGATTTGGCGTTTTGGCGTTTTGGCGATTTGGCGATTTGGCGTTTTGGCGTTTTGGCGTTTTGGCGTTTTGGCCTTTTGGCGTTTTGGCGTTTTGGCGTTTTGGCGTTTTGGCGTTTTGGCGTTTTGGCGTTTTGGCGTTTGGCGTTTTGGCGTTTTGGCGTTTTGGCGTTTAGGCGTTTTGGCGTTTGGCGTTTTGGCGTTTTGGCGTTTGGCGTTTTGGCTTTTGGTGTTTTGGCGTTTTGGTGTTTTGGCGTTTTGGCGTTTTGGCGTTTTGGCGTTTTGGCGTTTTGGCGTATTGGCGTTTGGCGTTTTGGCGTTTTGGCTTTTGGCGTTTTGGCTTTCGGCTTTTGGCGTTTTGGCGTTTTGGCTTTTGGCGTTTTGGCATTTTGGCGTTTTGGCATTTTGGCGTTTAGGCGTTTTGGCGTTTGGCGTTTTGGCGTTTTGGCGTTTTGGCGTTTTGGGGTTTTGGCGTTTTGGCGTTTTGGCGTTTTGGCTTTTGGCGTTTTGGCGTTTTGGCGATTTGGCGTTTTGGATTTTGGCGTTTTGGCATTTTGGCTTTTTGGTGTTTTGGCGTTTTGGCGTTTTGGATTTTGGCGTTTTGGCATTTTGGCGTTTTGGCGTTTTGGCGTTTAGGCGTTTTGGAGTTTTGGCGTTTTGGCGTTTTGGAGTTTTGGCGTTTTGGCGTTTTGGCGTTTTGGCGTTTTGGCGTTTTGGCGTTTGGCGTTTGGCGTTTTGGGGTTTTGGGTTTTTGGGGTTTGGCGTTTTGGCGTTTTGGCGGTTTGGCGTTTTGGCGTTTTGGCGTTTTGGCGTTTTGGCGTTTTCGCGTTTTGGCGTTTTGGCGTTTTGGCGTTTTGGGATTTTGGCGTTTTGGCGTTTTGGTTTTTGGCGTTTTGGCGTTTTGGCGTTTTGGCGTTTGGGATTTTGGCGTTTTGGCATTTTGGCTTTTTGGTGTTTTGGCGTTTTGGCGTTTTGGATTTTGGCGTTTTGGCATTTTGGCATTTTGGCGTTTTGGCGTTTTGGCGATTTGGCGTTTTGGCGTTTTGGCATTTTGGCGTTTTGGCGTTTTGGCGTTTTGGCGTTTTGGCGTTTGGCGTTTGGCGTTTTGGCGTATTGGCGTTTTGGCGTTTTGGCGTTATGGCGTTTTGGCGTTTTGGCGTTTTGGCGTTTTGGCGTTTGGCGTTTTGGCGTTTGGCGTTTTGGCGTTTTGGCGTTTTGGCGTTATGGCGTTTGGCGTTTGGCGTTTTGGCGTTTAGGCGTTTTGGCGTTTTGCGTTTTGGCGTTTTGGCGTTTTGGCGTATTGGCGTTTTGGCGTTTTGGCGTTTTGGCGTTTTGGCGTTTTGGCGTTTTGGCGTTTATGGCGTTTTGGCGTTTATGGCGTTTTGGCGTTTTGGCGTTTTGGCGTTATTGGCGTTTTGGCGTTTTGGCGTTTTGGCGTTTTGGCGTTTTGGCGTTTTGGAGTTTTGGCGTTTTGGCGTTATTGGCGTTTTGGCGTTTTGGAGTTTTGGCGTTTTGGCGTTTTGGCGTTTTGGCGTTTTGGCGTTATGGCGTTTTGGAGTTTTGGCGTTTTGGCGTTATGGCGTTTTGGCGTATTGGCGTTTTGGCGTATTTGGCGTTTTGGAGTATTGGCGTTTTGGCGTTTAGGCGTTTTGGCGTTTTGGCGTTTTGGCGTTTGGCGTTTTGGCGTTATTGGCGTTTTGGCGTTTTGGCGTTTTGGCGTTTTGGCGTTTTGGCGTTTTGGCGTTTTGGAGTTTTGGCGTTTTGGCGTTATTGGCGTTTTGGCGTTATGGCGTTATGGCGTTTTGGCGTTTTGGCGTATTGGCGTTTTGGCGTTTTGGCGTTTTGGCGTATTTGGCGTTTTGGCGTTTTGGCGTTTTGGAGTTTGGCGTTTTGGCGTTTTGGCGTATTTGGCGTATTGGCGTTTTGGCGTTTTGGAGTTATGGCGTTTTGGCGTTTTGGAGTTTTGGCGTTTTGGCGTATTGGCGTTAGTTTTGGCGTTATGGCGTTTTGGCGTTTTGGCGTTTTGGCGTTTGGCGTATGGCGTTTTGGCGTTTTGGCGTTTTGGCGTTTTGGCGTATTTGGCGTTTTGGAGTTTTGGCGTTTGGCGTTTTGGCGTTTTGGCGTTTTGGCGTTTTGGCGTATTGGCGTTTTGGCGTTTTGGCGTTTTGGCGTTATGGCGTTTTGGCGTTATTGGCGTTTTGGCGTTTTGGCGTATTGGCGTTTTGGCGTTTTGGCGTTTTGGCGTTTATGGCGTTTTGGCGTTTTGGCGTATTGGCGTTTTGGCGTTTTGGCGTTTTGGCGTTTTGGCGTTTTGGCGTTTGGCGTTTTGGCGTATTGGCGTTATGGCGTTTTGGAGTTTTGGCGTTTGGCGTTTTGGCGTTTTGGCGTTTTGGCGTTATGGCGTTTTGGCGTTTTGGAGTTTTGGCGTTTTGGCGTTTTGGCGTTTTGGCGTATTGGCGTTTTGGCGTTTTGGCGTTTTGGCGTATTGGCGTTTTGGCGTATTGGCGTTTTGGCGTTTAGGCGTTTTGGCGTTTGGAGTTTTGGCGTTTTGGCGTTTTGGCGTTTTGGCGTTTTGGCGTTTTGGCGTTTTGGCGTTTTGGCGTTTTGGCGTTTTGGCGTATATGGCGTTTTGGCGTTTTGGCGTTTTGGCGTTTTGGCGTTATGGCGTTTTGGCGTTTTGGCGTTTTGGCGTTTTGGCGTTTTGGCGTTATGGCGTTTTGGCGTTTTGGCGTTTTGGCGTTTTGGAGTTTGGCGTTATTGGCGTTTGGCGTTTTGGCGTTTTGGCGTTTTGGAGTTTTGGCGTTTTGGCGTTATGGCGTTTTGGCGTTTTGGCGTATTGGCGTTTTGGCGTTTTGGCGTTTTGGCGTATTGGCGTTTTGGCGTTTGGCGTTATGGCGTTTTGGCGTTTTGGCGTTTTGGCGTTTTGGCGTTTTGGCGTTTTGGCGTTTTGGCGTTTTGGCGTTTTGGAGTTTTGGCGTTTTGGCGATTATGGCGTATTGGCGTTTTGGCGTTTTGGCGTTTTGGCGTTTTGGCGTTTTGGAGTTTGGCGTTTGGCGTTTTGGCGTATTGGCGTTTTGGCGTTTTGGCGTTTTGGCGTTTTGGCGTTTGGAGTTTTGGCGTTTTGGCGTTTTGGCGTTTTGGCGTTTTGGCGTTTTGGCGTTTTGGCGTTTGGCGTTTTGGCGTTATTGGCGTTTTGGCGTTATGGCGTTTTGGCGTTTTGGCGTTTGGCGTTTTGGCGTTTTGGCGTTTTGGCGTTTTGGCGTTTTGGCGTTTTGGCGTATTGGCGTTTGGCGTTTTGGCGTTTTGGCGTTTTGGCGTTTTGGCGTATTGGCGTTTTGGCGTTTTGGCGTTATGGCGTATTGGCGTTTTGGAGTTTTGGCGTTTGGAGTATTGGCGTTTTGGCGTTTTGGCGTTATTGGCGTTTTGGCGTTTTGGCGTTTAGGCGTTTTGGCGTATTTGGCGTTTTGGCGTTTGGCGTTTTGGCGTTTTGGCGTTTTGGCGTTATGGCGTTATGGCGTTTTGGCGTTTTGGCGTTTTGGCGTTTATGGCGTTTTGGCGTTTGGAGTTTTGGCGTTTTGGCGTATATGGCGATTAGGCGTTTTGGCGTTTTGGAGTTTGGCGATTTGGCGTTATGGCGTTTTGGCGTTTTGGAGTTTTGGCGTTTTGGCGTTTTGGCGTTTTGGCGTTATGGCGTTTTGGAGTTTTGGCGATTGGCGTTTTGGCGTTATGGCGTTTTGGAGTTTTGGAGTTTAGGCGTTTTGGCGTTTGGCGTTTTGGCGTATTTGGCGTTTTGGCGTTTTGGCGTTATTGGCGTTTTGGAGTATTTGGCGTTTTGGCGTTTAGGCGTTTTGGCGTTTTGGCGTTATTGGCGTTTATGGCGTTTATGGCGTTTATGGCGTATTGGCGTTAGGTTGGCGTATTTGGCGTTTTGGCGTTTTGGCGTTTTGGCGTTTTGGAGTTTTGGCGTTTGGCGTTTGGCGTATTGGCGTTTTGGCGTTTGGCGTTTTGGCGTTTTGGCGTTTAGGCGTTTGGAGTTTTGGCGTTTTGGCGTTTTGGCGTTATGGCGTTTTGGCGTTTGGCGTATTGGCGTTTTGGCGATTTGGCGTTATGGCGTTTTGGCGTATTGGCGTTTGGCGTTTTGGCGTTTTGGCGTTATTGGCGTTATGGCGTTTTGGCGTTTTGGCGTTTTGGCGTTTAGGCGTTTTGGCGTTTTGGCGTTATGGCGTTTTGGCGTTTTGGCGTTTAGGCGATTTGGCGTTTATGGCGTTTTGGCGTTATGGCGTTTTGGCGTTTTGGCGTTATGGCGTTTTGGAGTTTTGGCGTTTTGGCGTTTATTGGCGTTTTGGCGTTTTGGCGTTTTGGCGTTTTGGCGTATTGGCGTTTTGGCGTTTAGGCGTTTTGGCGTTTTGGCGTTTGGAGTTTTGGCGTTTTGGCGTTATGGCGTTTTGGCGTTTTGGCGTTTGGCGTTTTGGCGATTTGGCGTTATGGCGTTTTGGCGTTTTGGCGTTTTGGCGTTTTGGCGTTTTGGCGTTTTGGCGTTTTGGCGTTTTGGCGTTTGGCGTTTTGGCGTTTGGCGTATTTGGCGTTATGGCGTTTTGGCGTTTTGGCGTTTATGGCGTTTTGGCGTTTTGGCGTTTTGGCGTTTTGGCGTTTTGGCGTTTTGGCGTATTGGCGTTTTGGCGTTTTGGCGTTTGGCGTATTGGCGTTTTGGCGTTTTGGCGTTTAGGCGTTTTGGCGTTTTGGCGTTATGGCGTTTTGGCGTTTTGGCGTTTTGGCGTTTTGGCGTTTTGGCGTTTTGGAGTTTTGGCGTTTGGCGTTTATGGCGTTTTGGCGTTTTGGCGTTTTGGAGTTTTGGCGTTTTGGCGTTTGGCGTTTTGGCGTTTTGGCGTTTTGGCGTTTTGGCGTATTGGCGTATTTGGCGTTTTGGCGTTTAGGCGTTTTGGCGTTATGGCGTTTTGGCGTTTTGGCGTTTGGCGTTTATGGCGTTTTGGCGTTTTGGCGTTTTGGCGTTTTGGCGTTTTGGCGTTTGGAGTTTTGGCGTTTTGGCGTTTTGGCGTTATGGCGTTATGGCGTTTGGCGTATTGGCGTTTTGGCGTTATGGCGTTATTGGCGTTATGGCGTTTTGGCGTTTTGGCGTTTTGGCGTTTTGGCATTTTGGCGTTTTGGCGTTTTGGCTTTTGGCGTTTTGGCGTTTTGGCGATTTGGCGTTTTGGCGTTTGGAGTTTTGGCGTTTTGGCGTTTTGGCGTTTTGGCGATTTGGCGTTTTGGCGTTTTGGCGATTTAGCGTTTTGGCGTTTTGGCGTTTTGTCGTTTTAGCGTTTTGGCGATTTGGCGTTTTGGCGTTTTGGATTTTGGCGTTTTGACGTTTTGGCATTTTGGCGTTTTGGCGTTTTGGCGATTTGGCGTTTTGGCGTTTTGGCGATTTGGCGTTTTGGCGTTTTGGCGTTATGGCGTTTTGGCGTTTTGGCGTTATGGCGTTTAGGCGTTATGGCGTTTGGCGTTTTGGCGTTTTGGCGTTTTGGCGTTTTGGCGTTTTGGCGTTATGGCGTTTGGCGTTTTGGCGTTTTGGCGTTTTGGCGTTATGGCGTTTTGGCGTTTTGGCGTTTTGGCGTTTTGGCGTTTTGGCGTTTTGGCGTTTTGGCGTTTTGGCGTTTTGGCGTTATTGGCGTTTTGGCGTTTGGCGTTAGGCGTTTTGGCGTTTGGCGTTTTGGCGTTTGGCGTTTTGGCTTTTTGGCTTTTTGGCTTTTTGGTTTTTGGCGTTTTGGCGTTTGGCGTTTTGGCTTTTGGTGTTTTGGCGTTTTGGCGTTTTGGCGTTTTGGCGTTTTGTCGTTTTGGCATTTTGGCGTTTTGGCGTTTTGGCTTTTTGCGTTTTGGCGTTTTGGCGTTTTGGCGTTTGGCGTTATGGCGTTTTGGCGTTTTGGCGTTTTGGCGTTATTGGCGTTTTGGCGTTTTGGCGTTTTGGCGTTTATGGCGTATTGGCGTTTTGGCGTTTTGGCGTTTTGGCGTTTTGGAGTTTTGGCGTTTTGGCGTTATGGCGTTTTGGCGTTTTGGCGTTTTGGCGTTTATGGCGTATTGGCGTTTTGGCGTTTGGCGTTTTGGCGTTTTGGCGTTTTGGCGTTTGGCGTTTTGGCGTTATGGCGTTTTGGCGTTTTGGCGTTTTGGCGTTTTGGCGTTTTGGCGTTTAGGCGTTTTGGCGTTTGGCGTTTTGGCGTTTTGGCGTTTTGGCGTTTTGGCGTTTTGGCGTTTTGGCGTTTGGCGTTTTGGCGTTTTGGCGTTTATGGCGTTTTGGCGTTATGGCGTTTTGGCGTTTGGAGTTTTGGCGTTTTGGCGTTTTGGCGTTTGGCGTTTTGGCGTTTGGCGTTTTGGCGTTTTGGCGTTTTGGAGTTTTGGCGTTTTGGCGTTTTGGCGTTTTGGCGTTATGGCGTTTTGGCGTTTTGGCGTTTTGGCGTTTTGGCGTTTTGGCGTTTTGGCGTTTTGGCGTTTTGGCGTTTTGGCGTTTTGGCATTTTGGCGTTTTGGCGTTTTGGCTTTTGGCGTTTTGGCGTTTTGGCGTTTTGGCGTTTTGGCGATTTGGCGTTTTGGATTTTGGCGTTTTGGCATTTTGGCTTTTTGGTGTTTTGGCGTTTTGGATTTTGGCGTTTTGACGTTTTGGCATTTTGGCGTTTTGGTGTTTTGGCGTTTTGGCGTTTTGGCGTTTTGGCGTTTTGGCGTTTTGGCGTTTTGGCATTGTGGCTTTTTGGTGTTTTGGCGTTTTGGATTTTGGCGTTTTGGCATTTTGGCATTTTGGCGTTTTGGTGTTTTGGTGTTTTGGCGTTTTGGCGTTTTGGCGTTTTGGCCTTTTGGCGTTTTGGCGTTTTGGCGTTTTGGAGTTTTGGCGTTTTGGCGTTTTGGATTTTTGGCTTTTTGTCTTTTGGGGTTTTGGCGTTTTGGAGTTTGGCGTTTTGGCGTTTTGGCGTTTTGGCGTTTTGGAGTTTGGCTTTTTGGCGTTTTGGTGTTTTGGCGTTTTGGATTTTGGCGTTTTGGCATTTTGGCATTTTGGCGTTTTGGTGTTTTGGTGTTTTGGCGTTTTGGCGTTTTGGCATTTTGGCGTTTTGGCGTTTTGGCTTTTGGCGTTTTGGCATTTTGGCATTTTGGCGTTTTGGCGTTTTGGCCTTTTGGCGTTTTGGCGTTTTGGCGTTTTGGCGTTTGGAGTTTTGGCGTTTTGGTGTTTTGGCGTTTTGGAATTTGGCGTTATAGGGTTTTTGCATTTTGGCGTTTTGGCGTTTTGGCGTTTTGGCGTTTTGGGGTTTTGGCGGTTTGGCGTTTTGGCGTTTTGGCGTTTTGGAGTTTTGGCGTTTTGGCGTTTTGGAGTTTTGGCGTTTTGGCGTTTTGGCGTTATGGCGTTTTGGCGTTTAGGCGTTTTGGCTTTTGGCGTTTTGGTGTTTTGGCGTTTTGGATTTTGGCGTTATAGCGTTTTGGCGTTTTGGCATTTTGGCGTTTTGGCGTTTTGGCTTTTGGCGTTTTGGATTTTGGCGTTTTGGCATTTTGGCTTTTTGGTGTTTTGGCGTTTTGGATTTTGGCGTTTTGACGTTTTGGCATTTTGGCGTTTTGGTGTTTTGGCGTTTTGGCGTTTTGGCGTTTTGGCATTTTGGCGTTTTGGCGTTTTGGAGTTTTGGCGTTTTGGCGTTTTGGCGTTATGGCGTTTTGGCGTTTGGCGTTTTGGCGTATTGGCGTTTTGGCGTTTTGGCGTTATGGCGTTTTGGCGTTTGGAGTTTTGGCGTTTTGGCGTTTTGGAGTTTTGGCGTTTTGGCGTTTTGGCGTTTTGGCGTTTTGGCGTTTTGGCGTTTTGGCGTTTTGGCGTTTTGGCGTTTTGGCGTTTTGGCGTTTTGGCGTTTTGGCGTTTTGGCGTTTTGGCGTTATGGCGTTTTGGAGTTTGGCGTTTTGGAGTTTTGGCGTTTTGGAGTTTTGGCGTTTGGCGTTTGGAGTTTTGGCGTTTGGCGTTTTGGCGTTTTGGCGTTTTGGCGTTTTGGAGTTTTGGCGTTTTGGAGTTTTGGATTGGCGTTTTGGCGTTTTGGCGTTTTGGCGTTTGGCGTTTGGCGTTTTGGCGTTTTGGCGTTTTGGCGTTTGGAGTTTGGCGTTTTGGCGTTTTGGCGTATTGGCGTTTTGGCGTTATGGCGTTTGGCGTTTTGGCGTTTTGGCGTTTTGGCGTTTGGCGTTTTGGAGTTTTGGCGTTTAGGCGTTTGGCGTTTGGCGTTATGGCGTTTGGCGTTATGGCGTTTGGCGTTTAGGCGTATTGGCGTTTTGGCGTTATGGGTTTGGCGTTTAGGCGTTATGGCGTTTTGGCGTATATGGCGTATTGGCGTATTTGGCGTTTGGAGTATATGGCGTTTTGGCGTATTGGCGTTTTGGCGTATTGGCGTTTTGGCGTTTGGAGTTTGGCGTTATGGCGTTATTGGCGTTTGGCGTTTGGCGATATGGCGTTTGGCGTTATGGCGTTTGGCGTTTATTGGCGTTTTGCGTTATGGCGTTTAGGCGTATTGGCGATATTGGCGTTAATGGCGTATTTGGCGTTATGGCGTAATTGGCGTTATTGGCGTTAGGCGATATGGCGTTATGGCGTATTAGGCGTAATTGGCGTAATTGGCGTATAGGCGAAATGGCGTTAATGGCGTATATGTCGTATTCTAAATTCGTAAATGTCGTAATTCGAATGTCGTAAATGCTATTCGAAAATTGGCGTAATTGGCTAATATGGCGTAAAGTGCGTAATTCTAAATTCTAAAATGTCGATTAATGGCGATAATTGCGAATAGCTAATGTCGTAAAATTCTTAAATTCTAAAATGCGTAATATTGCTATAAAGTCTAAAATTCTAAAATTCTAAAATTCTAAAATTCTAAAATTCTAAAATTCTAAAATTCTATAATTCTAAAATTCTAAAATTCTAAAATTCTAAAATTCTAAAATTCTAAAATTCTAAAATTCTAAAATTCTAAAATTCTAAAATTCTAAATTCTAAAATTCTAAAATTCTAAAATTCTAAAATTCTTAAATTCTAAAATTCTTAAATTCTAAAATTCTAAAATTCTAAAATTCTAAAATTCTAAAATTCTAAAATTCTAAAATTCTAAAATTCTAAAATTCTAAAATTCTAAAATTCTAAAATGCTAAAATTCTAAAATTCTAAATTTCTAAAATTTTAAAATTCTAAAATTCTAAAATTCTAAAATTCTAAAATTCTAAAATTCTTAAAATTCTAAAATTCTAAAATTCTAAAATTCTAAAATTCTAAAATTCTAAAATTCTAAAATTCTAAAATTCTAAAATTCTAAAATTCTAAAATTCTAAAATTCTAAAATTCTAAAATTCTAAAATTCTTAAATTCTTAAATTCTAAAATTCTAAAATTCTAAAATTCTAAAATTCTAAAATTCTTAAATTCTAAAATTCTAAAATTCTAAAATTCTAAAATTCTAAAATTCTAAAATTCTAAAATTCTAAAATTCTTAAATTCTAAAATTCTAAAATTCTAAAATTCTAAAATTCTAAAATTCTAAAATTCTAAAATTCTAAAATTCTAAAATTCTAAAATTCTAAAATTCTAAATTCTAAAATTCTAAATTCTTAAATTCTAAAATTCTAAAATTCTTAAATTCTAAAATTCTAAAATTCTAAAATTCTAAAATTCTAAAATTCTAAAATTCTAAAATTCTAAAATTCTAAAATTCTAAAATTCTAAAATTCTAAAATTCTAAAATTCTAAAATTCTAAAATTCTAAAATTCTAAAATTCTAAAATTCTAAAATTCTAAATTCTAAATTCTAAAATTCTAAAATTCTAAAATTCTAAAATTCTAAAATTCTAAAATTCTAAAATTCTAAAATTCTAAAATTCTAAAATTCTAAAATTCTAAAATTCTAAATTCTAAAATTCTAAAATTCTAAAATTCTAAAATTCTAAATTCTAAAATTCTAAATTCTAAAATTCTAAAATTCTAAAATTCTAAAATTCTAAAATTCTAAAATTCTAAAATTCTAAAATTCTAAAATTCTAAAATTCTAAAATTCTAAAATTCTAAAATTCTAAATTCTAAAATTCTAAATTCTAAAATTCTAAATTCTAAAATTCTAAATTCTAAAATTCTAAATTCTAAAATTCTAAAATTCTAAAATTCTAAATTCTAAAATTCTAAATTCTAAAATTCTAAATTCTTAAATTCTAAAATTCTAAAATTCTAAAATTCTAAAATTCTAAAATTCTAAAATTCTAAAATTCTAAAATTCTAAAATTCTAAAATTCTAAATTTCTAAAATTCTTAAATTCTAAAATTTTTAAATTCTTAAATTCTTAAATTCTTAAATTCTAAAATTCTAAATTCTAAATTCTAAAATTCTAAAATTCTAAAATTCTTAAATTCTAAAATTCTAAAATTCTAAAATTCTAAAATTCTAAAATCATAAATTCTAAAATTCTTAAAATTCTAAAATTCTAAAATTCTAAAATTCTAAAATTCTAAAATTCTAAAATTCTAAAATTCTAAAATTCTAAAATTCTAAAATTCTAAAATTCTAAAATTCTAAAATTCTAAAATTCTAAAATTCTAAAATTCTAAAATTCTAAAATTCTAAATTCTTAAATTCTAAAATTCTAAAATTCTAAAATTCTAAAATTCTAAAATTCTAAAATTCTAAAATTCTAAAATTCTAAAATTCTAAAATTCTAAAATTCTAAAATTCTAAAATTCTAAAATTCTAAAATTCTAAAATTCTAAATTCTAAAATTCTAAAATTCTAAAATTCTAAAATTCTAAAGTCTAAATTCTAAAATTCTAAAATTCTAAAATTCTAAAATTCTAAAATTCTAAAATTCTAAAATTCTAAAATTCTAAATTCTAAAATTCTTAAATTCTAAAATTCTAAAATTCTAAAATTCTAAAATTCTAAAATTCTAAAATTCTAAATTCTAAAATTCTAAAATTCTAAAATTCTAAAATTCTAAAATTCTAAAATTCTAAAATTCTAAAATTCTAAAATTCTAAAATTCTAAAATTCTAAAATTCTAAAATTCTAAAATTCTAAAATTCTAAAATTCTAAAATTCTAAAATTCTAAAATTCTAAAATTCTAAAATTCTAAAATTCTAAAATTCTAAAATTCTAAAATTCTAAAATTCTAAAATTCTAAAATTCTAAAATTCTAAAATTCTAAAATTCTAAATTCTAAAATTCTAAAATTCTAAAATTCTAAAATTCTAAAATTCTAAAATTCTAAAATTCTAAAATTCTAAAATTCTAAAATTCTACATTCTAAAATTCTAAAATTCTAAAATTCTAAAATTCTAAAATTCTAAAATTCTAAAATTCTAAATTTCTAATATTCTAATATTCTAAAATTCTAAAATTCTAAAATTCTAAAATTCTAAAATTCTAAAATTCTAAAATTCTAAAATTCTAAAATTCTAAAATTCTAAAATTCTAAAATTCTAAAATTCTAAAATTCTAAAATTCTAAAATTCTAAAATTCTAAAATTCTAAAATTCTAAAATTCTAAAATTCTAAAATTCTAAAATTCTAAAATTCTAAAATTCTAAATTCTAGAATTCTAAAATTCTAAAATTCTAAAATTCTAAAATTCTAAAATTCTAAAATTCTAAAATTCTAAAATTCTAAAATTCTAAAATTCTAAAATTCTAAAATTCTAAAATTCTAAAATTCTAAAATTCTAAAATTCTAAAATTCTAAATTCTAAAATTTCTAAATTCTAAAATTCTAAATTCTAAATTCTAAAATTCTAAAATTCTAAAATTCTAAAATTCTAAAATTCTAAAATTCTAAAATTCTAAAAACATAAAATTCTAAAAATTCTAAAATTCTAAAATTCTAAAAATATAAAATTCTAAAATTCTAAATTCTAAAATTCTAAAATTCTAAAATTCTAAAATTCTAAAATTCTAAAATTCTAAAATTCTATTCTAAAATTCTAAAATTCTAAAATTCTAAAATTCTAAAATTCTAAAATTCTAAATTCTTAAATTTTAAAATTCTAAAATTCTAAAATTCTAAAATTCTAAAATTCTAAAATTCTAAAATTTCTAAAATTCTAAAATTCTAAAATTCTAAAATTCTAAAATTCTAAAATTCTAAAATTCTAAAATTCTAAAATTCTAAAATTCTAAAATTCTAAAAATCTAAAATTCTAAAATTCTAAAATTCTAAAATTCTAAAATTCTAAAATTCTAAAATTCTAAAATTCTAAAATTCTTAAATTCTAAAATTCTTAAATTCTTAAATTCTAAAATTCTAAAATTCTAAAATTCTAAAATTCTAAAATTCTAAAATTCTAAAATTCTAAAATTCTAAAATTCTAAAATTCTTAAAATTCTAAAATTCTAAAATTCTAAAATTCTAAAATTCTAAAATTCTAAAATTCTAAAATTCTAAAATTCTAAAATTCTAAAATTCTAAAATTTCTAAATTCTAAAATTCTAAAATTCTTAAATTCTAAAAGTCTAAAATTCTAAAATTCTAAAATTCTAAAATTCTAAAATTCTAAAATTCTAAAATTCTAAAATTCTAAAATTCTAAAATTCTAAAATTCTAAAATTCTAAAATTCTAAAATTCTAAAATTCTAAAATTCTTAAATTCTTAAATTCTAAAATTCTAAAATTCTAAAATTCTTAAATTCTAAAATTCTAAAATTCTTAAATTCTAAAATTCTAAAATTCTAAAATTCTAAAATTCTAAAATTCTAAAATTCTAAAATTCTAAAATTCTAAAATTCTAAAATTCTAAAATTCTAAAATTCTAAAATTCTAAATTCTAAAATTCTAAAATTCTAAAATTCTAAAATTCTAAAATTCTAAAATTCTAAAATTCTAAAATTCTAAAATTCTAAAATTCTAAAATTCTAAAATTCTTAAATTCTAAAATTCTAAAATTCTAAAATTCTAAAATTCTAAAATTCTAAAATTCTAAATTCTAAAATTCTTAAATTCTAAAATTCTAAAATTCTAAAATTCTAAAATTCTAAAATTCTAAAATTCTAAATTCTAAAATTCTAAAATTCTAAAATTCTAAAATTCTAAAATTCTAAAATTCTAAAATTCTAAAATTCTTAAATTCTAAAATTCTAAAATTCTAAAATTCTAATATTCTTAAATTCTAAAATTCTAAAATTCTAAAATTCTAAAATTCTAAAATTCTAAAATTCTAAAATTCTAAAATTCTAAAATTCTAAATTCTTAAATTCGAAATTCGAAATTCTGATATTCTGAAATTCTAAATTCTAAAATTCTAAAATTCTAAAATTCTTAAATTCTAAAATTCTAAAATTCTAAAATTCTAAATGTCTAAAATTCAAAAATGTCTAAAATTCTAAAATTCTAAAATTCTAAAATTCTAAAATTCTAAAATTCTAAAATTCTAAAATTCTAAAATTCTAAAATTCTAAAATTCTAAAATTCTAAAATTCTAAAATTCTTAAAATCTAAAATTCTAAAATTCTAAAATTCTAAAATTCTAAAATTCTAAAATTCTAAAATTCTGAAATTCTAAAATTCTAAAATTCTGAAATTCTAAAATTCTAAAATTCTAAAATTCTAAAATTCTAAAATTCTAAAATTCTAAAATTCTAAAATTCTAAAATTCTAAAATTCTAAAATTCTAAAATTCTAAAATTCTAAAATTCTAAAATTCTAAAATTCTAAAATTCTAAAATTCTACATTCTAAAATTCTAAAATTCTAAAATTCTAAAATTCTAAAATTCTAAAATTCTAAAATTCTAAAATTCTAAAAATTCTAAAATTCTAAAATTCTAAAATTCTAAAATTCTAAAATTCTAAAATTCTAAAATTCTAAAATTCTAAAATTCTAAAATTCTAAAATTCTAAAATTCTAAAATTCTAAAATTCTAAAATTCTAAAATTCTAAAATTCTAAAATTCTAAAATTCTAAAATTCTAAAATTCTAAAATTCTAAAATTCTAAAATTCTAAAATTCTAAAATTCTAAAATTCTTAAAATTCTTAAAATTCTAAAATTCTAAAATTCTAAAATTCTAAAATTCTAAAATTCTAAAATTCTAAAATTCTAAAATTCTAAAATTCTAAAATTCTAAAATTCTATAGTTCTTAAATTCTTAAAATTCTAAAATTCTAAACAAAAATTTAAATTCGAAAATTCTTAAAATTCTAAAATTCTTAAAATTCTAAAATTCTTTAAATTCTAAAATTCTTAAAATTCTAAAATTCTTAAAATTCTAAAATTCTTAAAATTCTAAAATTCTAAAATTCTAAAATTCTAAAATTCTAAAATTCTAAAATTCTAAAATTCTAAAATTCTAAAATTCTTAAATTCTTAAATTCTTAAATTCTTAAAATCTTAAATTCTAAAATTCTAAAATTCCTAAATTCTAAAATTCTAAAATTCTAAAATTCTAAAATTCTAAAATTCTAAAATTCTAAAATTCTAAAATTCTAAAATTCTAAAATTCTAAAATTCTAAAATTCTAAAATTCTAAAATTCTAAAATTCTAAAATTCTAAAATTCTTAAAATTCTAAAATTCTAAACAAAAATTTAAATTCGAAAATTCTTAAAATTCTAAAATTCTTAAAATTCTAAAATTCTTTAAATTCTAAAATTCTTAAAATTCTAAAATTCTAAAATTCTAAAATTCTATAATTCTAAAATTCTAAAATTCTAAAATTCTAAAATTCTAAAATTCTAAAATTCTAAAATTCTAAAATTCTAAAATTCTAAAATTCTAAAATTCTAAAATTCTAAAATTCTAAAAATTTAAAATTCTAAAATTCTAAAATTCTAAAATTCTAAAATTCTAAAATTCTAAAATTCTAAAATTCTAAAATTCTAAAATTCTAAAATTCTAAAATTCTAAAATTCTAAAATTCTAAAATTCTAAAATTCTAAAATTCTAAAATTCTAAAATTCTAAAATTCTAAAATTCTAAAATTCTAAAATTCTAAAATTCTAAAATTCTAAAATTCTAAAATTCTAAAATTCTAAAATTCTAAAATTCTAAAATTCTAAAATTCTAAAATTCTAAAATTCTAAAATTCTAAAATTCTAAAATTCTAAAATTCTAAAATTCTAAAATTCTAAAATTCTAAAATTCTAAAATTCTAAAATTCTAAAATTCTAAAATTCTAAAATTCTAAAATTCTAAAATTCTAAAATTCTAAAATTCTAAAATTCTAAAATTCTAAAATTCTAAAATTCTAAAATTCTAAAATTCTAAAATTCTAAAATTCTAAAATTCTAAAATTCTAAAATTCTAAAATTCTAAAATTCTAAAATTCTAAAATTCTAAAATTCTAAAATTCTAAAATTCTAAAATTCTAAAATTCTAAAATTCTAAAATTCTAAAATTCTAAAATTCTAAAATTCTAAAATTCTAAAATTCTAAAATTCTAAAATTCTAAAATTCTAAAATTCTAAAATTCTAAAATTCTAAAATTCTAAAATTCTAAAATTCTAAAATTCTAAAATTCTAAAATTCTAAAATTCTAAAATTCTAAAATTCTAAAATTCTAAAATTCTAAAATTCTAAAATTCTAAAATTCTAAAATTCTAAAATTCTAAAATTCTAAAATTCTAAAATTCTAAAATTCTAAAATTCTAAAATTCTAAATTCTAAAATTCTAAAATTCTAAAATTCTAAAATTCTAAAATTCTAAAATTCTACAATTCTAAAATTCTAAAATTCTAAAATTCTAAAATTCTAAAATTCTAAAATTCTAAAATTCTAAAATTCTAAAATTCTAAAATTCTAAAATTCTAAAATTCTAAAATTCTAAAATTCTAAAATTCTAAAATTCTAAAATTTCTAAAATTCTAAAATTCTAAAATTCAAAAATTCTAAAATTCTAAAATTCTAAAATTCTAAAATTCTAAAATTCTAAAATTCTAAAATTCTAAAATTCTAAAATTCTAAAATTCTAAAATTCTAAAATTCTAAAATTCTAAAATTCTAAAATTCTAAAATTCTAAAATTCTAAAATTCTAAAATTCTAAAATTCTAAAATTCTAAAATTCTAAAATTCTAAAATTCTAAAATTCTAAAATTCTAAAATTCTAAAATTCTAAAATTCTAAAATTCTAAAATTCTAAAATTCTAAAATTCTAAAATTCTAAAATTCTAAAATTCTAAAATTCTAAAATTCTAAAATTCTAAAATTCTAAAATTCTAAAATTCTAAAATTCTAAAATTCTAAAATTCTAAAATTCTAAAATTCTAAAATTCTAAAATTCTAAAATTCTAAAATTCTAAAATTCTAAAATTCTAAAATTCTAAAATTCTAAAATTCTAAAATTCTAAAATTCTAAAATTCTAAAATTCTAAAATTCTAAAATTCTAAAAATTCTAAAATTCTAAAATTCTAAAATTCTAAAATTCTAAAATTCTAAAATTCTAAAATTCTAAAATTCTAAAATTCTAAAATTCTAAAATTCTAAAATTCTAAAATTCTAAAATTCTAAAATTCTGAAATTCTAAAATTCTAAAATTCTAAAATTCTAAAATTCTAAAATTCTAAAATTCTAAAATTCTAAAATTCTAAAATTCTAAAATTCTAAAATTCTAAAATTCTAAAATTCTAAAATTCTAAAATTCTAAAATTCTAAAATTCTAAAATTCTAAAATTCTAAAATTCTAAAATTCTAAAATTCTAAAATTCTAAAATTCTAAAATTCTAAAATTCTAAAATTCTAAAATTCTAAAATTCTAAAATTCTAAAATTCTAAAATTCTAAAATTCTAAAATTCTAAAATTCTAAAATTCTAAAATTCTAAAATTCTAAAATTCTAAAATTCTAAAATTCTAAAATTCTAAAATTCTAAAATTCTAAAATTCTAAAATTCTAAAATTCTAAAATTCTAAAATTCTAAAATTCTAAAATTCTAAAATTCTAAAATTCTAAAATTCTAAAATTCTAAAATTCTAAAATTCTAAAATTCTAAAATTCTAAAATTCTAAAATTCTAAAATTCTAAAATTCTAAAATTCTAAA